>NW_009922273.1:60974-71846 GCF_000696875.1 Nestor notabilis | reverse complement strand
CGGTGAGTGGTGAAGTTCTCTTATTTTCTAAAAAAGCCGTAATGAAGGCTGGAATTGAACCCCTGAGGAGGGAATCTGTGAATTGCTTCTCTATATTATCACACCTTCTGTGAGGATTAGTTGCCCAGAAGAGCCAGCCTTTAAGTAGTTGGTGAGAAGAAGGGTAAGAGTTTTGGAGCACATTAAGGGAAAAGGAAATTAGAGGTGCTTTGAGGTGGTTGGTATTATGAACTGCAGGGGAATTACTTAATTTTTGTGACAAGATATTTTTGCCTGTAAAATATATATATATTTAATACATATATTGTTTCTTTCTAAACTTGCAAATAATGTTTGCTCTGTTACTTTTTGCATGGAAAAAAGTATTCTTTGTGTCTGGATCTTTCCCTTACGTGAAGCATTGCCATGTGGAAAAATGTTAGTTTTGCCATTTCACAACAATCTAAGTACATCTGGAGTCCAAGTTACTAAAAAGCAGCATGTTACTTATACAAAATTTCAATGTGCAATGCCAAGGAAAAGAAAAATCACGTAAAATGTACTGTTTCTTAGTAATGTACATCTCTGTTGTAAGTCAAGGTTTTATTGTCCATCTCTTTCTTTGTTCTGTCAGGAAACATCTCCCAGCTATGAAATGTGGTTTCCTGGAGATGAGACACTGCAAAGCAGGGTGGGTGAGAGCTGAGGCTCCTCAGACATGTGTTTGAGTGCTCAGTGTGGTGAGCCAGTGGGATACTGCTTTACATTCCAGCACAGCCACTCCACAGTTGCCTATGCCACCACACAAAGGACCAGATGATGTTAGGTGCCCCTATCAAACTCCTCCAAATGCCTTTTACTGAGGAACTTCCAGAGCAAGGAGGCATGTGAGCTATTGTGAGATCAAATAGTTGGAGGTCACTTGCCTCTGGAGAGAACTGGAGGGCTTCTGCACTTACTTCAGAGTGAAGAACTGGTGATTTATGATCAACTGGCGCAACATCAATGTGTAGAAAAGGATCTAACATACTGAATTTGGAAGAAATGAAGAATTTTTTTTTTTTTTCCATGCTTTGTATTAGAATAACTCTGGAAATACTCTGTTTCTGGTTTTGCTTTTGTTCTTCCTAGCTTTTTAGGAAATATTTGAACTAAAGGAGTTGAGGCAGTGCTCAAGACCATTGAAGGAGAAATTAATTTACACAGTCTGGAAAAGGATCAGCTGCAGATTTACTGCAGGGACTGAGAAAGCTTTTGCTCTTTCCTTCTTCCTCCCCTGGTACTATGGAATGGGGTTCATCCACTCCGTAAGATTATATTTTATTTACGGTATTCATGGCTTAGGTGTTTCTTAGAGTATCTTTTGGCTTCCTCCTGAAGAGTGGGACAGAAGCAGTGGGCAGGTGATCACTTGGTCCATAGGAGCTTCCTGGAGGTGGCTCATTGAAGCACCTGCAAGGGGAAAGGCTTGAAAAATCAGAGCTGCAGATAAACCTGTGGATTTGATGGTTAATCTGTGCAGGAGCATGGGAAGCATCTGCTGAGGGCTAGGTCTCTGTGCCAAATGGCCCTTCTGAGTAGGGCAGTGGGGTTAGGTGGGATTTGGCAAGTGCTGCTGGGTGTTTCCCTGATGGGGGAACAGGATACAGCATTAGTTATTTCTGGAAACTTCACAGCCTAGAGAAATTATATTTAGCTGTTAGGTAACTGGTTTAAACTGGGATTATGCCCAAATTAGGGATGACACAGTAAAGTTGAGTGATAAGAGTATCTGTTGTTTCTTCCCTGACTGTAGGAGACTGTGGGACAGAAATGGGCATCTGACAGCATGAAAATCTTCACAGAATCCAGAGGATTTCTATGGGTAACCCTGAATCACTGGTCACCTGAAGTTGCAGAGGTGGTTATTACATTACCATAGTGTCTTGGTACTCTGTTTTTGGGTTAGGACATCACTGCACAAAATGCTGTATAAACACAAGAAACTTCTTTCTTTCTTTTCAGAAATTTTACAGAAGAGACAACAGATAGACAGAGTTCCACCAGGAATTGTACAGAGACTGTCAGGATGGGACTAGTTAGGGGTAGGTATGTTTAGTGTTTCGTGCATGCTGTGTAGTGGAATGCTACATAGAAAAAGGCGACATCATCAAAGCCAAGTAGTGTTTGCAGAGCATGCTGGATGAATATAAGCAAAGCAGCATTGTGTTGGAAAGGAATGAGAATGCCAGGGCCATTGAGAAGATCATAGAAGTCTGTACAGGATTTCAAGCTGGGTTTTGCATTGAAAAGGCAGTGTATTCACAATTTGTGTATAAACATAAGTTCTTTCAGATCCTTGCTGGAGGTGGGTGATAGGAGGAATATGGCATATATTGACCTATGTCATCTTCTTGCCTCCCTTTCCACAGGTATCGGATTGTCCCTGTCTGGAGAGTATGCCTAGGTGCACAGTGCAGCGCAGTGTAAAGACCTCTGGTCTAAGCTGGGTAGCTGATGTGGTGTAGGGCTGCTGCACTCAGTCTGCTGAGGTCCCAGAGTAGTGCAGCTGTGGACACACTGACTAAGCTAAGAAATCTGATAAAACCCAATAACTGTTCAGGAGAGGGGGCCAGGTACTGGGAAGCAGCAGTATTGATAAAAGTAAATGAATTTAAGTATCAGTCTACTTTTATCTCTCTAGCATTGAAGTTTGTTTTATTAGTCCATGCTATGCCTTATTGGGGTATTGGGTCATGCTTGTAGTGTGAAAGAAGTTTGACACTCTTTACATGTGAGATTACCTGAAGAGGAAGCATAAAACCAAGTTCAGCTATTGCCCTTGTAGTGATACCTCACCACCCCACTTCTCTCCTGTCCTTGTCTGGCTCTCTGACAGCCCTTTGCCTGGGGCAGTTTCACTCCCCTTCCCGAGGGGTGTGTTTCGATCTTTCCTGATCCCTGTGAGCAATGTTGTTGTTACCCCATCGATCTGCTGAGCATGTGAGGACAGTGCACTTTAGTTGCGGGACAGCTGTGGTAGTTGTGAAGGTACCAGCCCCTGCAGTGTATTACTGGAGTCGCTGGACAAGGGTGGGATTCTGCCTCTCCAGCTGGCAAAGCAGAGGCATTATGGTCAGAAAGATTTTGGTTGTGTGTATGGTTTTAATACACAAATTTAAACTCTAGGCAGCAACACCTTATTTTTTTTCATTTAGAGCAGCAAAAAGAAACTCTTTGAGAACAATGCCAATAGGCTAAGTAATTCCTTTTGTTTGAAAATTATTCAGTTTATTCCAACGACCTTTTGCAATGTTTTCTTTGCACGTTAAATGTCTTAATAGAGAGCTGGCATCTTGCTGTGAATTATTAACACTTACCTAACAGATGTTTACATATGTTTGCCTTGAAACTTAGTTCTGTAATTCTGTCTGAAAACACTCAGTTTTCGAGCCTGTGCTTTGATAAAGGTGCAAATGAGGTAGGAGAAAGTGGCAGTTGTTTATACATAACAGTTGTGCTGAGCCTTCTCCTTGTGTTGCTGACCATGAACTTCTGAGTTTATTACCTGTTCGTTATGATCACATAACTACTTCTGAACTGTTACACTGTCAGCAGCATTAATGGTAAGCTTCTCTAAATAGTTTCTTTTATTATTTCTCTATGAGAAAGGTAAACCAACCTTCAACCATAGGCAGTACTCTGGAGTGCTTCATTGCCTGGATCCCTGTTCCTGCCCAGACCCAGTACAATCAGGGCACAGCTTTTGTCTTCTTTAGCACCTCAGGTCCCTACAAGGAGAGGTGCACCCTGAAGCATGATGCTATCTTTTGTTTGAATAGGTGTCTTCATGTTCTCCATTCAATACTTTTTGGAGACAGACTGTCGAGCTTCCACATCGTATAATGGTTGATAATGTCTCTGAAGGAAGTTGCTGGGTATTATAGCCAAGGTTGCATGGTACAGTTCCCGGTCCCGATCTTGGTGCCCTCCAGAACTGTATCATCCTCCCCAAACCAGGGATTACTTCTGTGAGAACTACTTCTTGCTTTGATGGAAGGGAAACTCACTTCAGTAAAATTGGTTTTGCAGTGTCCACTTTTTAGTGCTGGGAATAAAAAAAGAGAAAAAAGTGCAACAAAACTGCCAAAAGCTGAAGAGCCATTCTCCACCTAAGAGGCCAGATATCCTACTCGTGAATCCAAGTTCAGGAATGTGACTTGAATTATTCGTGACCTTGTCACCTGAGAAGAGGAATTGTTATCTTTTGTCCTGGAAGATGCATATTTCTGTGCCTTGATTAGATCTTTGTATAAGGAGTTGAGAGTAGAACAGGCAACTTCTAATCCAGGGTTTAATATTTCAGCCTTGTTGGGGCACCGATGGCTTTCACAGAAGTCCTTGCCCTGGTAGTTAGCCATTACCAAGAGGAATCTAATGATTTACCTTTCTCTGAACAAACATCTCATAAAAAGACAGCACAAAGGATTTGGTGGCAGATGCAGTGAAGCCTGCCCTGATAGCTCTAAATACATAGTGTTGGAGGCAAATACACAGAAATCTTTCTTGTGCAGGAGTTGCAGCTTATGGGGCAGTTCCGCACACCCAAGGCTTCACCACCACAAGGTTGCTCTGCTCTATAGATGGCACTGGCAAGACAGCTGAACATGCGTTGGACATGTCCTTGGGCACGTTCTTGGACACATTGCCCTGGCCCTGTGGGATGCCCTGTGTCCACGGGCTCTCCAAAGGGCCCATATGCACTTCATAGCATAGTGTGCTGTGTCACCTATGGGACCTGGCTCAAAAGTCTCTTTATCAGAGTGTAAGGGACCCAGTTTGCTGATTCTCCACCTTTACCCCAGCTGAGTTGTAAAAGTGACCTTTGTGTGGTGTTAAAATCAAGAGGAGGTGGCTGAGCTTTGCTTCTAAAATAGCTTATTTCACTGAAAGAGCAGAAGCGATCATTTCTGGACAACCAGGAAAACGGTGGGTTTGAAATTAGGGAAACAAGAATAGGCTTTAAGCATTAAGACATGTAAAAGCACTTTTCACTCCCCTTCTCATAAATCTATGCAGTGCCATTAATAGGACAAGAAAAACAATATTCTTTGGGGAATATTTAATGTGTAAGATTTTAAATCTTATATTTTAAAATCCTTTCATCTTAAATGGGAATTACCAAGGTGAATCTTAGTATTAACTATATATGTATTTAATCTTAATTGTTGAATCTCTTTAAACTACTTGAAAAAAATAAGATTTTCAATTTTAAAGAATAAAGTCATCTCTCCTTAAGGGCATGTATATCAGCTTTTGGTTGATTTCTGAACCTGGGCTCCAAGTCTGCTCATAGACATAGTAGGAGAGACCTGGTCACATGCAGAATTAATTAATATTTATGGTGCATTTATCTTGCTAGAATGTGCTAGACTTCAAAGTGCCATGCTTTGATTGTTTTGCAAAAATGCAAGGCACTAGTCTGAAGGAGGAATATTCCTGGCCAGAAAATCAGAGACCTTTGTAGCAAGTTCTGCTATTTATTTATTTATTTTTAAACAAAGAGATTGATATGGTCAATGAACATCAAGGTTTATCAGGCAGCTTACTGATTTTAATTGGCATGGTTTCTTTACCAGTGGTGATCTTATTCAAAACACGTCTTAGCATCTTCTGGAATCAATTAAATATTACTTTGCCAATGGTATAGTGTTTCAACAGATGTGTAAACACCATGCTCTTCCTAACAGGAAAAGGTCACAAATAAGTCAGCTTTAAAATTAGGGTTGGTCATGTAATGCTCACGAAGGAAATACGGTCTTTTATACTGGAAAAATAAAGGGTAACCTAGTTCCTATTTTGGGACTGAAGCAATACAGTTTTTTGTCAGGAAATCACAACACATGGTCAATTTTTAATACATGTGTTTATTTTAATAAAATGAAAAGTAATATTCAATCAAATACGATACAGTGTGATTTTGTCAGTCAGGACTCTGCTGTGGTCTCCACTTGACTGTATTTATTTCTGTCTGTGATTGGGGTTTGTTTTTTCAGTTAATTTGCCTTCCCGTAGTAGGGAGGACTGTATTTACTAGGTCTTACCATGCCTAATCTAACATGAACACCTGCTGGGAAGCTGTAATACAATGTCAACTGTGGCGGTGAGATAAGGACCTCATTTGTTTTTACTTGACACTGTTTCATATTTACCATATTTCTTTAAAAAACATTTTGGACATTTGGATTTGGTGTGCATATTTGTTCAGGCTGTCCCATCAATCACCACTATGTTTTACTTCCATATGTCCCTGCTTGAATCTCTTGATAATCTTTTGTGTAAGATGGGATCTGCCTCCTTCCAGACTTCCTACATCCACAGGCTTATTTAATTTTGATACTTCTTTCACTTCACTATTCTTTGTTCTGTAGGTGACTCAGTGCTTTGTGGCTTAAATGGACCTTCATAAAGAGACTTGTTCATGTTGTGAGAGGAGCAAGCAACATTCATTTAGGAAGTGTGTTACTTCTATGACTTAATATAGTGAATGGGAAAGAAATGCTAAATGTGTGTGATTATTGTCATATCTGTTACGCTGTTTGCAACTGGTGAATTAAGACATGAATACATCACTCATTTTGATGTTTTTGTATAAATATAATTTCATCTTTATATGCTGAGATCAGAAAAAGATATGCAGCTGAAAAGGTGAGATTTAGAGGAACTATACCCATATAACATCACAGATGTTTCTTGCACATGCATATGTTCCTGTATAGTTTCGTGCATGAATAATTTGTGTACGTTCAAATAAAGGACAGAACGTTTCCCACATTTGGCTTTGGGAGGCCAAATGGTATGTGTGAAAACTGGACAAAAATAAAGATTCAATATTGGCCTCACATCTGAGGAAGCTCTAGAGCATAATGTTTTTCTACAAAGTCCTCTTTAAGTCTGTATTTAGTAAATTAGCTTCAGATCTTCCTACCCAGTGCTATTCTGGCATAGGAGGAGGATCTTTTTCTCGCCAAGTATTGACCAGCAAATTGAGGCATGCGCATGGTGCATCTTGACACAAGTGCCACTTTTGGACAGGGGTGTGCTAGGGAGCTGATCCCCATCTGCTAAGTTTCAGAAGCCACGTTAATAGGTTGAATATTGCTTCCCTTGTGCGTAACTCTTCCCTTCATGTAGAAATGAAGAGTCAAGGGAGCAGGAGAAGCAGGTCTGGTGCAAACTCAGGTCCAGCTCCTGGGTAGGGACAAGAATCAGCTGGACCGAAGGGCAGAGCAGAGCTCCTGAATCTGTCGGTGAAGAGGTACTCCATGGTGATGATTTAGCTGGAGATTTAGATTGGCTGACTCTCTTAAATCCTTAGGGCTCTGCAGTGTATTAGGAAGAAAGCACCATATAAATGGGTTTATTATGTGACTTTCACAGGTGCTTTTCAATTTTGCATGTGATTGCATATCCACTGCTTGTTCCAGCAACATCATTAATATGTTCAGAGTTATAGAAGAAAATGTGTAGAGCATCATGCTCTCGTCTGGGTGACCATGTAATCATAGAATCATAGAATGGTTTAGGTTGGAAAGGACCTTAAGATCATCTAGTTCCAACCCCCCGGCCATGAGCAGGGACACCACACCTTAGACCATGTCAACCAAGGCTCTGTACAGCCTGGCCTTGAACACCTCCAGGGATGGAGCATTCACAACTTCCTTGGGCAACCCATTCCAGTGCCTCACCACCCTCACTGGAAAGAACTTCTTCCTTATATCTAATCTAAACTTCCCCTGTTTAAGTTTAAAGCCATAACCCCTTGTCCTACCACTACAGTCCCTAATGAAGAGGCCCTCCCCAGCATCCTTGTAGGCCCCCTTCAGACACTGGAAGGCTGCTATGAGGTCTCTGCGGAGCCTTCTTTTCTCCAGGCTGAACAGCCCCAACTTTCTCAGCCTGTCTTCATACAGGAGGTGCTCCAGTCCTCTTATCCTCGTGGCCCTCCTCTGGACTTGCTCCAACAGCTCCGTGTCTTTTTTATGTCAATGACTTATTCCCATTTGAGTTTAATGTCAAAGTTATACGAGCAACTTTATCATCAAAAGTTTCAGGTCTGAATATTTAAAAGTATATTTACATTACAGATTTTGTAATGTAAAATATGGGATTGCATTTATCAACTGTCAAAATGCTAAAACTGAAAGAGAAGGATGCTTTTTTTTCTTAGGTTTTTGGTTGGTTTTTGGTTTTTTTTTTAATTTAAGCTGGTCCATCCAGGTCAGAATTCTGGGAATCCTCCAAAAAATAGCAGTTACTTTGTTACATTTCTGTATATGTGTGAAAATCTGGAATTGTTGCAGTTGCCTTTTTTTTTGTTCTTGTTGTTTTATTTGGCTTTGTTAATGGTGAGCTGCAAATGAAATTATTAAACACCCACCCACTTAATTACAGTCTGTATAAACATGGGTCTTCAGAAGGCCAGAGCTCTTTTAATTGTAATCTGAAAAATTTTCAGTCTCTGTTCAGTGTCTTCAGTATTTTCTTTTCACTCTGCTTCAGATTATTTGGGTCTATTGGGGTCTGCTCCATTAAGATAATTTAAAATGGGGCTTTGAGCAGCCTGGTCTAGTGGAAGGTGTCCCAGTCTGTGGCAGGGGAGTTGGAACTAGATGATCTTTAAGGTCCCTTCCAACCCAAACCATTCTGTGATTCTATGATCTGAAAATGCTTTGTGGTTCACTGGCTAATGATAGCAATAGGTGAGGTGTTGTCTCCTATTCCCCATCCTCTGTTTCCCTGTTGGCTTTCAGAGCTCAGATGAATTGGGGCTCAGCTATTTTTGTGAAAATGCATTCACCCATAACCTGTTAAAATGGGGTTAATTTCTTTAGGACAGTATAACTATAGGTTGCAAACAGCCTTCAGGCACAAGGAACAGACTCCAGAGAAAATGTAGCTAGTTTTAATTGATTTGAGTCTCTCAGCAAAAAGCTTTTGCAAGCTTTCTTGCCCATCATGAGTAGGTGAACACCCAAACTTTGCCTCATAATATTGCTAAAATAAATGATAAATGTAGCTGCAGACATGTGCTGTGGTTATTCAGACAAGCAAAATTTTCTTTAACCAAGAGAAGAAAAGAGGTCACCGGGAACATCACAAACCTGTAAAATTTATCTGGAATATAAAGAGAAAGGTGTGAATTGCATCTGTGATTTCACTGAATAAATTACAGTAAACTAGAAAAAAATAACATAGTCAGTTTTCTTCTCCTCAGATGCTTTTGGTGTTCTCAAAGCTTGTTAATTAATTTTTGTGTGAAATTCTCCAGGTGCTAAGGATGTCACATGCTGTCTCTAGCTGAGTTACAGCCCCTTGTTTGCTTCTTGTCTGGGTCTTCAGTTACATTTTTAAGTTTTCTTTCTCATAGTAATTTGTCTTGCAAGATTGATTTGTATTGATTGATAGCTGTTTCATGTGTTGAGTGTCAGTGGCAATATGGCATATGAACAGAACTGCTTTTACGTGAAATTAGACTGCAAAGTGCACTAGTGTATGTTCAGCCTGCGTCAGGTATGCTGGATGTTTGAAAAAACAATCCATGCTTTGCTTCTACAGCTAAGGCAATTACTAACTTGTCAAAAATCCTGTACTGTTTGAATTTAATATCAATTGTTTTAATACAAGGAGAAAACTTAAGGTTATAGTACATAAGATTTTCACATTCTGAAAGCTTGTTTATTTTTTTAGGCTAAAGATGCCATACACTGTAGCTGAGTTATAACCACTTGTCTGCTTGTCTAAATAGATCTATTTAGAAATAAAATGACTAAAGACCATAGTTATTCATCATGTCAGTTACTTCTTACATGTCTGTTGTTCAGAATCCTTGGATGCAAACCATACCTGGCCTTCATTATTTCTAGTCTTTCTCATCTTCATCTGTCAACTGTATATTTCAGGAAAGAGTAAGTATGGGTGTTATTTTGCTAATGTCCTTCCACTATAAAGATGGACTGCAAAAGATGGAAAGAAATCATGAAGCTTTTATGTTATTTTCCTTATTTTTGGGTTGTCCCTTCTTGTACCTGTTATGCTTTTTTTTATTTTTATTTTTTTTTATTTATTCCAAAATGCCTCTTCCAGCACATGGCTAGGAGCACTCTAAGCTTAACATGTGATCTTAGAGCAAATGAATCACTTTTGTGCTCATACCCAAGCCAGCTGTGAAGTAAGATGGGTGGGAAATGAAATCTTGATGTGCAGCCTCACACAACGGGACCAGTTGTGTGAGTGTGGGTGTCCCGTATGCTCAGACTGGACTGTGTCCCCTAAGCCCTTCTGGCATTGGGCTGGGGAGGGCATCGCTCTCTTTCATGTCCCAAAAATAAAGGAAGAACAGTGCATTTGGGTGCTGGGAAGTAAGAAGCGTTCAGTATAGATACAACTTTTGTCTAGATACCCTGTAAGACCACAGCCTTGTGTGCTCAGGAGGATGCAAGCCAATGAACTCGTCATTCCTGTGCTCACCCAGCAAGAAGTTACAGTTGTCTGTATATGCAACAACTGAAAATGAAGAAAAAATTTCTCTTGTTGTTTTTGGACTGATACTGAAAAATAAAAGAAGGCTTTTCTTTGTTCTAAGTGAGAGCTTTGCACAATCTGTGCTTTTGGCTACTAAGGAAAGAGTATTCCTTTTAGTATTTCACTCTTCTGGATAGTAAGTGTACTTGAATGATGTGTTTAGCATCGCAGCCCTCTGAGTAGGGAGTATGGTCAGCTCTCAGCTTATTTTCCTGTGTAGTATGGTCCCCAGTTTGGCTAGAGCAGCACATTTTCACTGTACGTGCACAGAGTTATATATATGGTTTTGACAAAATTTTTCTTTGGTATATTATGTGCTGTCATTTGATA
>NW_009922273.1:39346-60958 GCF_000696875.1 Nestor notabilis | reverse complement strand
TCCCTGCCCCTACTGTGGTTTTGATATCTGTCAAAGATGCTCTGTGGCTGTTTGCAGTTATTTACCTTTTTCACAACTCATGTTCAGTATGGTTTATATTTTCTTCCAGATTGTTGCGTTATGCTTTCAGGTCATTAATCTCTACATTCCCTTCCCAGGGAGGCCATGGCGGATCAGACCTCAGAGGTCTCCTGGAATTTTCTTTAGCAGAGTCCAAGGTCATGAGGCTGAATGCATTGTTTGAATATTCATCCAGCAAGACCTTTGGATATGCAGCGACTGAACTCAGCTGAGCACTGCTGCTTGCAGCAGTCATGTACAGCTTTGTTTATTTAACCCAGGCTATACTTTAAAGAGGTTTTGGTTATAGGCGTATTTGGAATCCTATATAGATCACAGCAGCACTGATGTCCTTACATTATCTTGGAGTATCTTTATTGCTGCTGAACAAAAAGGGAGGCTCTTTTCTTTTCACGTAGTTACATAATTAAAGAGTTATTCTAAGGGCTTTTAGATCTTATTATTTGGGGAGATTTTGAGTGAAGTTATACAAGCTCAGCATTTCAGAATAAAGTGAGACTACATTTTATAGATGAAGGACTAAGATGCATTACCAGTTCTGGTAGAATTTAAGTGTAGATAAAAATGTCTGTAGTTCTGATTTCAGAAGGAGCTTTCTCCCAGAAATGCTGGACTAAAGACTGTTTTCCAGGTTCTGCCATTAGACAACTCCAGGATTTGCCAGCATGTGAACTTTGCCAAACTGCAGACAAGTGATTCTGATAACACTGCAGGCAGTTTCCCTGTGGCTATTTTGATCCTTGTGACAGAAAGGAAAATGGTAAAATTCACATGTGTTTCCACTTAAATTTCTTCTGGGATGACATGAGCAGTTATAAAAGCTAGTTCACAAATATTCACGGGGAAAGAGAAATAGAAACAATAACAAACTGGAGTAGAAAACTGGAGGCACAGGGTTAGGATAGCTTCATCCTAAGCTCAGTGTCTGAGCAGACCCTGGTGTGGAAGGTGGGGCCATCTAGCAGAAGTTAGGGAGGTGGATTTTGGATTTCTCCAGTGGGATTTATTGTAGGATGTATTGGGAATGGTCATTCTACCTTTCATACATATGAAAAGATTGTTTCTTTAAAAGTATACATAAATGGAAGAAATCTGCCAGGTCTGCAGTGTTCAGCACTGCATTCTCTTAGGGGCTTTTAAGAAGTAGGTGCTCAGAGCAGGCTTGGTAAATAGCTGTAGGTCTGTGGGGTGCAGGGTCTTTGGGTGTAAAGCTGGGATGTTTTGAGATATCAGAGAAAGAAATAGGGGTTTGCAGCTCACTTGTGATCACATTGTCTTTCCAGCTTGCCGGGATGGAGAAGTCCTCACCCCGGTTGATCATGGGCTCCTCCCACTGGTGTGGCACTACTTCAAGCAGCCAGCAAAGCTGCTTTTGAGACCCATGTTTGTTAGGTCTCAGTCAGCCAGGTTAGCTTCCAGTACTGTGCTCTCTTAACACAGCTATTTCTGCTGAAAAGGTGCCGGAATACTCCTGGGAACAGCCACACCAGCATTCCAGGGCAGGCATTTATCTCCAGTGAAGGGGAGATGACAGGCAGCCAGGGCAGGCTGGGGACCGTCACCTTTGCAGTGCTGGCATTGCAGAGTGACACACGGCCAAATACCTCAGAATGGGGGAGGCATTTAATACCCACTGTGCTTTTATTTCTCATTATATGTACCAAATATGTTATTTTTAAGTTACGAGATGAGACGTTTTTATGCTAGATATAAAACTCATACTATTGCAGTTCAGTTTGCAATATCCATAAATTCTGAGTGTGATATAGTAGGAACAGCTGCAGTATAACTGTAGGCTCCACAGCAACCATTTGAAACATTTTGAAGGGTTATAGCAAAAAATATTAAGAAATGCAGTGTTTGGACATCACTATAAGTGAGTGTACACCGCTAAAGAAGCTCTGCGTTAGTCAGACTGTGTGCCATGGAGTCAGTCATTCTGGCTCTGGCTGTGGCTAATGTTCAGTGCTGTAGAAGATGAAAAATTCCTAATGCAAGTGTATGTGCCTGTGTGAATACAATTACAGAAGGAATTAATATGCAGTAACTTCAAAGAGCACTCTTCAGCAAGCAGAAAATTGCAGTTTAGCCTACGGAATCTTTTGTCCCAAGATGTTTGTCTGCGTTGCCTTACAGGGCACAGTTTGTTTTCTTCAGTGTACACAAGTGTAAATGATGCAACACTAATTTCAGATACTTAGCTAGCCGTGACACACAGCCCTGAGAAACGCTCATTATTCTTTGGCTTCACTCTTCTTTTTACTTCTTATTTATTCAAACAGATTACATTCCCATTTGGATAGGATTAGCTGTGGTTTGAAAGTATTGATGCGGTTTGTCCTGTGAACATGAGTGTAGTATTCAGCTGAGCGATGTCTGTTTCATGACCTGAAACATCTTGGATAGAGCAGACAAGACTGTCAGCATTTATATCTAACTAGATTTCCTGTTGTATAAAGACATGAGGCACATTTGGGGACTTCTTACGAACTTTCCCATGGGGAGAACTCAGAATTTGAGGTTGTCTTCATAGCTTTTCTAGGAAACAGATGCTTTTTTTTTCCCTCTCCCTCGCTGCTAAGCTTCTGATTAACATTAATGGATGTATCCAGACCAGGCTAAAATAGTAAGTGCTCAACATTTTGCTGTGATGGTGCACATGAGAACATCGTGTGGCATGACCTGCATGTGCGCACATGTCTCCAGCCCATGCCACTGCTTATATGGCCCAATGAAGCCCATATACAGCTGTTTTTTCAACAGTCAGTAAGGCGACTTTGCCCTCAAGCAATTTAACTTTGCTTTTTTAGGATTAAAAATAACTAGGTAGGTGCAACTAAATGTGATTTATATTTAATGCTTGTTTGTGCCGTTTGGTATGGCAAATCCAAGTTTTCTGAAAGAGGCAGGATTATGCAGTTCGGCTTCCAAATCTATTTTTCAAAATGTGAAACAAGGCATTTCAGCTGCTGTGAATAGCTGTGTTGCTGCTAAGGACGTGAGGTATTTTTCCTAATTTCATTTTACAGTTTTATTTTGGATACAAGTAATTTTGTTAGTATTGGAAACCCATGCGCAATAACATAACTCTGATGTTAAAGAACTGAAACTCTAATTGACTGGCCTTGTGTCTCTAAAGGCAGAGTGCAGTGTAAACAAGAAAATACAAGCCATAAATGGTGAAAAGCTTACTTTTAGATTTTAACCTCCTGAGGTAGATTACTGAAAATTCATGCTGGGAACCAACCTCAGCATGAGTGCAGGAAACATATGGGGTTTTATCCTCTGTAGTGGAGGTATTGTTAAAACATGGTGTAACTGCTTAATGCTATGTATGTGGGGTTTTTTAGCACAAATTAAAATGTTCCTTGATTCACATTGAAGTAAAATAAAATCTAGTTATGTTCAAATTGACAGAGTTAAAAAATAGAGTGCAAATTAGACTAAGCTCAATAGCAATCTCTTCCTCGCTCATTCACCACTGGGAAGCACCGTTCCACCTCCTAAGGGAGACTTGTGCCCACCTCAGACCATGTCATTGCTAAGGAGGACTCGCAGTACATGTGCTACTGTTCTGCTGGGCTGGATGGCATGTGGTGCAGGTTTGTGCCATTAGGCAGGGTGTGAAGCCTATTTCTCACATTTGCTTAAGTGGCTTTAATAGAGGACATCAGAGAACTCTTATCTTCGGATAAGGCATAACTAGTTATAAGGGGTCTGTGTCTGGGAAAAAAAAGTTCCCAAGCACAGACTTGGGAAGAAACGGAGGTCTTGTTGCCACTTCTGTTTCATGAAGCAGCAGCCAAAGATACAACAAGGGGAGAGGCTGTGAACCTGGATTACAGGTTCACATAAACTTCAGTCACATAAACTCAGATAATCTCAGTTCTTTTGCTAACTCTGTTCCTCTAACTTATGTTTTTAAGTTATGTCTTAGACTTCATTCCATAATACCTGAGTATCTACAGCCTTAAATGTGAGATGTCTGTGCCTGTTTACAGTGCTTTATACTGTGCATTAGTAAAAGGGCTACATCTGGTATTCCATGATATATTTGATATTCTGATTCAGTCTCTCACCTAAGAGTTTTAATTCATGGAACCTGAAGAAAATTGTGGCTAGTGTTGAATACAAGTGCAGAATTCAGCAGCAGGAAAGTGATAATGCTGGCATGGTGCCTCCTCTTTGCATTTCTATGGGCTTTGGCCTTTCTGCCGTAGCAGAATATCCTTTGCTGTCTTCGGGATTGTGCTTGTGACAGAGACTGCTCTGACCTGCTGTATCCCATCAAGTCCTGGAGTTCCTGCTCTATAGATGAAAGTCACATTGAATGATCCTCTGGACATGACATAAAGCTATCAGTAGGCAGAGAGAGACTTTAGTGAACTTTGTTTCAAACCCTTTCTCAGGAGCTGGACCTACACTAAAGAACCCCCATTCCCACAAGAAATTAGCACCATCTCAAAACTCTCTGTTAGCAGCTGACTCCAGCTCCTGTGGTATAGCTTATCTCATCCATGGTAAACACTGGGAAGCAAAGCTTATTACTTTTTCAAGATGAACCTAACAGAGGAGAATTTGTTCTTTTTTCTATTTTGAGTCTTTCTATTTTTATACTGGAATGAAAAGCAGTACCTAGTATTTCACAGTGAACCTCTGATTCCTAAATGCAGTTCACTCTCATGATCGAGGGACTGGAAACTTGTTATTCATTTTGATTTTTCCTAGACTTTTCCAGTCCCTTTGAGCCATGGAATAAATTTTCCCTGTGTTTTCTTGCCTATAATATGTCCTCATTGCACTCCACAGCTGAAATGGTTTCTCAGAGAGCAGGAAACAGTTTTCCCACATGTGTGTTTGTAGTATTTTGTTGGTAAGGATGGACTCTTGCACTTTTCCTAGTTACCTATATATAGATTTTTTTTTTTAAAATGGAATTAGTTCAATTCCTTGTTTTATCTATGTTATTCTTTAGCAACATTCAGATTTACACAATCAAGGTGGTGAAACTGTTTTTTACAAGAATCCAGCATTGAAAGAAGAGTGATTCTGTGATGACTTTCTGAGATGCTAAAAAAGGGGTCTGTAAGCGTTTTAGTAGCATAAAGTAAGCTAGTGCCTTTTCATGTTGCAAATTGCTGTGTGAAGACATGTAAAGCCTCCTGTAGTCGTTAGGATTCCTCAGGCAGATCCAGGGATATCATGCAGAGCTGTAAAAAGCCTTTTATGATTAAGGCTGCTATCTGGTGATACAGCATTCAGAAGAACTGTTAGATGCTTTCCAGCAACACTTTACATTTTAATCTATACCAATGATTTTTAAAATACGTTTTGAAGGTCTGGTAGCATTTCAAAAGAGTGTGCAGGGTGAGTGGATACAGAATCTGACAACCAAATAGGGGTGAGGCTGCTGCGGCTCTGTGTCCCCAGGTCCAGCATCTATCCCCAATGGATACACATGCTCACTGTATGTATGTGTGTCTGTGTGTATGTATATACGCAGTTATATATATACATGGATCAACACAGACAGCGGACACACAGCAGTCACACAAATATGAGTGGCATAGGTAGCCTGATCCTGTTTTTCCTCTCCAGCTGTTTAAGACGAAAGTCAAATAGAGACATTTACATAGCACATCTATATAGACATATATATAACATACGTATGCACATACATGTTCTCAGCCCCTAAGCCCACTGCAATTGCAGGTACCCCAACCACATGGACCTCTCTGCCCACAGTACAGCTCCAGATGCTGCACTCAGAGCCCTACACACACATGTGCAGGCAGCACAGGCTACCTACAGGGATGATCCCCTCCTGTGATGGCTTGGGGAGTGGTGAATGGGCCTCCCTTGTGTGTGTGGTAATCAATCGTTAATGAGCCACCCTGATGAAGCAGCTCTGTGCTCAGCTGCAGGTCTTGACCAACATGTTCCTATCTTAGTCCAGAGGAGGGCCACAAGGATGATCAGGGGGCTGGAGCACCTCCCTTACAAAGGCAGGCTGACGAAGTTGGGGCTGTTCAGCCTGGAGAAGAGAAGGCTGCGTGGAGACCTCATAGCAGCCTTCCAGTATCTGAAGGGGGCCTACAAGGATGCTGAGGAGGGACTCTTCATTAGGGACTGTAGTGGTAGGACAAGGGGTAATGGCTTTAAACTTAAACAGGGGAAGTTTAGATTAGATCTAAGGAAGAAGTTCTTCACAGTGAGGGTGGTGAGGCACTGGAATGGGTTGCCCAAGGAAGTTGTGAATGCTCCATCCCTGGCAGTGTTCAAGGCCAGGTTTGACAGGGCCTTGAGCAACCTGGTTTAATGGAAGATATCCCTGCTCATGGCAGGGGAATTGGAATTAGATGATCTTAAGGTCCTTTCTAACCCAAACCATTTTATGATTCTGTTTCTCTCCAAACTTGCGGGGTAGGCACCAAACCAATTGTACATGGGTGAAGTGGTACCTAGAGTTTAGGTGTACAGTGTGTTAATTTCCATAAGGACCCTGTTGAATATTTGTTAGAACTTTGTTTTTCTTTTTTTCCTAGAAAGCTAAGTGTAAATATGATGTCTTTTGATTACTGAGTTCTGGGATTTTTCCCCACTGTCTTCACACTGCCCAGGGGGGCTTGGCTGCAGAGGCAGATAGCTTTTGAAAAGCTATAGCCAAAGCCTAGTGCCCCTGTGGCAGATTGCTGGGAGGCTTTCATGAAGCCTTTGAGCTCTTCAGTGAAAAACAAAGAGAGCGACGGGTTCTCCCTGGAAAGATGACTCAGTACCCTGGAAAGAAGGAGGTGTGTGTCATGTTACACTGAGTCAGCTTTATCACACAGAAGATTTAATGATAAAAGCATGTTTACTCAAAACACAGATTTACGGGAATGGAATGAAGTCACTAAAAAAGTTAAAATCACAAAACCATATTACTAAGGGTACACTTTAAGCAAATTAAGCAAAAAACCTTTTTTTCCCACTTCAGCATTTTAGGCAGCTTGTAAAGCTAATTAGCTCTTTTGCATCTTGCTCTGTAAATTAGTTAGAATTAAGTGACTAATTATAGGGGTCTGCCTTCTGGGTTCAGTGTGGTGGGCCATGGGGCAGCACGTGATGGGGCTGGACCAGAGACATTCACACCATCATCTCACTACCATGCCTTAATGAGCATTTCTACATACCAGTGCTTTAAGTAGGCATTAAGCTACTCCTGTTAGGTTTTGGTGCTCTTAGTGCAGCTGAAAAGTTTTATTTCATGACAAACAACAATAATAGACTTCCCTCCTCCCCCATTGATTGTACTTGCTATATGCTTTGCAGAGAAGCTACCCAAGAGCTATAAACACATGGAAAGAGGAACAGAGTGCCTATGCACTGTGATCTTTTACTATCTAATAGATTAAGGGCAACATCTCCTAGGATCCTGCCAGAGTCTGGTTTCTTACTGAGTTTGTTTTATTTTGCTGCACTGGAAGTGGTCTTTTATGGAACAAAAATATTGACGAGGGAAAGCTTAAAGAAAAGGAAATACGCTTGTTAGAAATTTTGAGCTTAAGATCTGGCTTTAGAACTTGAAGCACTCAACATTTGGTTCAAATTAAAGCACAAGCCCCTAGGCTGAATAACCTCTGACCAAAACTGAAGGAGAGGATTATAAGGTAAACTGACCTTCTCGTATTAAAAGACATGATTCTTTTTTCATTTAGGGGGAAATTAGAAGGGCCTTCTGTCCCAAATGAAGTAAAGTTAGTTGATCCAAGGTGACCTTTTCATTTCATTGCACGAGTTGGTTGTCCTGTAGAATGAAACAGCTCTGAGCCAAAATTGTGGAGATTACATCATGAGAAAGGACTATAGGTTCATGCTTAGTAAGATTGTCCTGAGTTGCAAGCCATTAAGCTGCTTGTATTTCAGATACCAACGTTTAGCCTGAAACAGTGAGCCAGTCTTGAAATGAGAACAGTTTTCATTCCATAACAGTGGGAGGGCTTGCAGATAGGTGAAATGCCAGCCACCTACTGCACTGACATTAACTGTCATCCTCAGATTTGATGTACCTAAATACTTTATGTAACCTAGACGTGCGAACCTGTGGTAATGAATATTGAAGGTTGTTTGAGTCGTGATAGCTGTGGATGTTCACGGTCTTGCTCCATGGAAGTAAAATAATTCAAGTAGTTTGTTCCACCTGCTGGCTTTTGCTGTAGGTGTTGGCTGGAAGCAATGCACCGACACCAGAAGAATCACTGTTAGAGAGGGGAGAATTAGACTCTTGGCTTCATTTCTTGCTTGACTGACTTTTCTCAACCATTCTTTTCCTTGTCTTTGAGAACTGTCTTATATGAGCCTCAGCTGAACTTAAAGCTCTGATGTCCTTGATGGGACTCTCTGGCCTGTTTAGCTTTTCTCTTAAAATGCAAGTAGGCTTCCCAGTGACTACTGTGTCGATAGCATTTTTTGAAAACCTGTAAGGATTTATTTATTTCTTACTGTAGAAAACACTGGATTGAAATGAAGAAGCAGGATCTTGGCCTTTTTTAAAGGCCAAATACTGAGGTTTTTTTCCCTATTGATAAATGGGCTGTGGCAGTTAGTAATCAATATTTACAACCTTTTGAATATTTGTAGGATGCTTCACTAGATACAGAACAATTAATCGTTTCTAGCATTGGTACTTGCTTAATCATTTTTGATGGCAGCTGGAGAGGAATATGGATGTTCTCCTGGGTAATGATTAAGCTCCATGGATCTATCAAATCTGGTAAGACTCCAAAAACGTGTAAAAACTGTTTTGTAAATTAAGATCAGAAACTATAATTAGGTATTGTTTGTAGTTCAAACATGATGTCATATTTGGCATATTGCTACAGAAAAACTCCCAGCTCATGGCTCAGGTCTGTTCTTTCTCAACTCGGTGTCTTCAGTGTCTGCTCTTGAGGCCGCCTGTCTCTCCTAAAGAGGAATGGTTCATGTGATAACCAGCTTTTTAGAAGCTGATTCAGTGTTATCACCCTCCTGGGAAGAGGGGCAGAAGGCTCTGCTTGGAACTGGTCATGACTGCATGATTTCCAGCCACCTTATCCTTACATAAAACTGATTAAACAGCTTTAACTTTTTATGCTGGCATAAAATCCTCTAAGGCCATTCCAGCTTGACAGCCTTGGGCTTCGTGGGAGAGGCACAGAGAACTTTCTCCAGTTTTTTCCCATCCGTCTATTTATACTGCTAAATAACTACAGTAATTTGGGGTTAAAAAAAGGCTTGAGGAAGAATAATATCACAACAAAAACATATGTTTGGAACTGTAAAGCATCACAGGAAACAGTGTTCTTCCAGCTTTCATGAAGTTGTAGTGTGTTAACAGCCCTTTTGTAACATCTTTTCCAGTCTTGCCTTTTCACACAATAAGGATGGGAGCTGATGAATTTTAGAGCAATTAACTAAACTGCATTAACTGTCACTGTAATTGTGGAGGAATAATTTGGTCTGTAGTGAGTCTCTTTTCAGTTACCTGAAGCTTTCCTGAATATTTGTTTGGATAAAGTTTTGAGTCTATCAAAAGCTTGAAAGACTCCTGTATATTGTAACTATTTAAATTTAATTTACTTTTGCTACAATCAGATACAAGCAAATCTGTTCATTGGAAAGGCATGTATAAGGAAAGAGGAATTCCATTCTTCATACAGTTAAAGAAGCGTCCTTTCAAGCCAGACATGTCATCGGTTCATGAGGACAATCTTACTAATTTGTTAAATTGTTTCCCTGATTCGGAGTTCTTTGGCTGAGTATGCATAAGTGCTTAATGAGAATACTGCAGGGTTTGCAGTTAAAGGTAAAATACATCTTTGTCATGACTTTTTTTTTTTTTAATGTTCTGTTTGCTACATGAAACATCCTCCTTACCCTTTGTCCATAGAAATGTTTTCTTTTTGCAAATGTGGGGTTTTATACACTTACAAGGTTGAAAAGTATGCAGTAGCTTGAGGGGCAGAACAGACAATATACAGTACTGGAATAATAGCGGATTTAACGCCTGGTAACTTGTGCATTAATAGGACTCTAAAAGAAAAGCTCATAATACTGGAAAATAAGCACTCCCCCGTTCCCAAAGTAGTTGTACAGCATATTTATAGACCTGATGTATCCTGAGAGAAGGCATTTCACACCATTATTGTATGAGGCACAGCAGAAGAAATACTAAAGTAGATACTGAAGAGATAAATAGAAAGTTAGATATTACAGAGGTGGAATTTATATTTACAAACATCCACTCTCTATATTAAGGCTAGGTTTCATGAATGAAGATGCATAGCTTTATAGGCAAGTGAACAGAAAAGGCAGCCCAATGAACTGCTCCCTTCTCTTCATTACAGCAGTGAGGGGCCGGGATATTGTCAATACATAGACAATATATAGACAATATGGCTGATGCTATTGTGTCTCAACCTGAGATGGCTCCTGCAAGACCAGCTCGGTTGTCCCTCATGCGTGCTTTGCAGCATTCCCAGGCTGAGAAGCACTGTACCAAGAACTTTGACCAACCCTTTGGGCTGCAGAGGTTATGTGTGGACCTTTGTCTTGCTGGTGCCCACTGCAGATTGGATATTCTGGCTGGAGATCTGACTACAGAGATAAATACAAACCGTCCCTGAACAGTATGATTTACAGAAAACACTTGACAGCCTAGTTTTATGGAAGGCTTTTATTGACGTACACTTAAGATAAACAACATCATTTCTTTGTGATTTTGCAACTCATAAGTAATGACATGATGTTGGACTATTCTGCTTAAAGCCTTTAGACCATATGGCAGAGTATGTGTTGTGTGTGTAATGTTGTTTTGTGTGGGTTTGTCAAAACTCTAACAGGTGTCTTAAAGGCTTCCAGAGCATTCTGCCCTGTTTTCTAGAACTCATTACTGTATTGTAGTATGCCATATATAGTGGAAGTGAAACAAAAGTTCATCTCCTGAGTGCCTGTAAATCTTCTGTCTCAAATATTCAGCTTAGCCTGGCGAATAGTCCTTATATGACTTTTCTCTCTTGCTATATATTCTACTTTTTTGCACTTGGAGTGAAGCACTTGGTTACTTCTTTCTGTGAAATCTAATCTAATCTTAAAATGTCCAGTTTTCAGAGCTATGCAGAAAGTAACAGCACATGAAGTCCTACTCCACCTCTCAGCATCAGTAGCTCTACCCTGGACAGTAAGCATTGTATAATGTTGGAAGGAATGCACCAAGACAGCTAACAAATGTCACCACTTCATGTACACAAATGTGTTTGTTTTATAAATAAATAATCAGATTTAAAAAGTACACTAGTTGTTACTTTAAAAAACAGAAAACTTTTTCTATAAAAACTTTTGATGCTAAACATGAGGAGAGGTGAGAAATGTGCTTTGTAGAATTGTGCTCACATTAACATTATGGTGTTTAAAAGATGGCTTTCCAAATACAACAGCTGGTTTGGTATGTGTAAATGGTCCTGGTTTCTGAATATGTAGATACTTCAGTAGAGAAAATGAAATATGAAAACTGTAATGTAAATATTTTAAATCTCAAATGCATGTTGCTCCTGCTATCCAATGTAGTACTACATATACATGTACATATGCATTTCTGAATGTGCTGCCAGGTGCTATAGGCTGATGTTTCCTGAGACTTTGCGAGGCAGAGGAGCTGGCAGCTGTCTGAGCCTGCTCAGTGCTCTGCTTCACATCCTTTCAGATCAGAAGGCGTCGGGATTTATTTCGCTCTGCCTTCCCCAAGCACGAAGGCCGTAGAGAAAGGACAGAAAGTGGCAGTGCTGAAGGACACTCATGCGTTGAAATTCCTGCAGTAATTAATGAATCTGCTGGGGATTAATCACATTTCTTAGTATTAAATAAACCCAGACATTTGCAGTGGATGTTAAGAAACCATTTGTCTTGTGATCCAGCAGGAAGTTTGTTTCATTGCTCTCCTATCAAATAGCCAGTAAGATGATCAAGAAAATGGTTTCTGTGAAACTCAGTAGCCTATAGAGCATGTTACCAGCTTTAAAAGACAACTCCCCACCTCCAGGCTGAGTATCTACAGAAGGCATTTTGTGAAATTCACTGTCTTAACTTCTTACTTAAGCAGCCTTGTAAAGGAACCCCAAATATGCCAGTTTGTTACAGGATGCTTACCACAGGCTGACATATTTTGAATTTTGCCAGCTTCCCAAGAGAATGTTATGCCAGAAGTATATCTTTCTCCCTTTTCCTCCTTTTTTTTCTTTTTTTAACAGAGGTGCTGTAGCTTCATTTGAAGTAGAAGATGCCTAAGGCATTTTCATAGTGCTTCAGGCAAATAATTGAGTAGTCAAAGTTTCAGTAGTTTATAATAAATAATTGAATTAAAAAATCTAGAAATGTGATGCTTAGAGGTTAATTTTCCTCCTGAACTATGCTTCTTATATGCTTGTGATGGTGGATTTATATAAAGTAGTTTAAAAATGACAGTAGCATTTCCTTACCTTATTCCTGGTGCGTTTGTTTCTGGTAGAATCTGCTGGCCTTTGCTATTGAAGGAAGTTTGAGCTGCCCTTGTTTTTTCTGTGCCAACATTATAGAATCAGCTGATATAAAGCAGGGAATTTAATTTATTTTATGTCTAACACAATGGTGAACTGAAGTTTTCATAGTTTGCCTTAATTTTCACAGTGTTCAGTCTGTTCCCATTTTCTAAAACCTTTCGGGTAGCTATCCTTTACTGCCATTTCATGGTATGTATTGTGGAGCAGAAGGGGTCTGTTTTCCTACTCCACTGCCTCCCACAGTGTCATTTGCATAACATGAAGAGGAAAGTTGCCTATGAAGGACTATCCAAGTGCTAGAGAGATCCTCAGGACTACAAACTTTGTAACTGCATCACCTGGAAAGCACTCTTGATTTTCTAACTAAGGTGATTTAACTGAACTTGAGATTTCGTTGGGTAATTAAATATATGATGGAGAAAACCTGTAGTGACTATTGCATTATGGATATCAGGAAAAAAAATTGTTTTTATGTTAGCTGAGAGCAGTTAATTTGGTGAAATGCAATCTCCATTGCCACCCTTCTCTCACCTTGTTTGCTGCATATGAGCATATATCTAGTTGTTAAAGTTTTGCTCCTCCACATCTTTCAGCATTGGAACTGAGGTGGCAGGAAATCCAACTGAGGCACTGTTGTTATTTTTGTTCATCATACAGAGTTTATATTTTAAAAATAAATAAAGCTATTTTTACAGAAGGGCAACAATGTGTGTGAACATAACATAGAAAAATCACAGAGGAGTCATCAAATCCTTAAATCGTTAAATGTTAAATGATCTACATTACAAATTAGAAGAGTTATGCCAATTCCCACCCTATCTGGGAGCTTTCTGCAGTGAGACTTTTGAAGACTGAGAGATGAGTGTTTCACAATAGACTGGCAATAGTCACCAGTATATGTATCTGCTGTTGCATTTTCCCTTTTTTTCAAATGCAGATACAGAAGAAACTTTCCCTGTGTGTTCTTCAGGTTAATTTCTGCTCTATTCCAGAATAATGTATTAGACCTTAAGGCAAGAACAGAACATGATGATCCGTGCTGACCTCCAGTGAGGCCAACAGTTCTACCCCAGCATCTATTAGCTGAAATAAAACAACTTGTGATTTATTCTTTTTTAAGTGACAAATTAAGTGCATTAAGAGCAAATGAACACTTACACTAATTTGTTAAATATGTTGGCTCCAGATGTCAGATAAAAAAAACATTTGAAAATTTGATTCCTTTTTTCCCCTTAACTTTTTCATACTGCATAGTAAACATGTTACCGTGGACTGGATGAAACCTTAACTAAATGTTTGACAGATCTTATTCATAGTGAAAGTAAGAAGGGCATTATAAGCCTGAGAACCTCTGCTCCCCAAAATCCTGTCCTTTGGCCTGGCAGAGTGGTTTAACTTTGAGGCAGAAGAGGTATTCCCTGTTGTCTGATAACCATTCCTGGGATGGGAAGATGGTATGTTGAAAACACGAGCATTAGGAAACCAAGCACAAATCAGAACAAGTACTAGGAACGAGACTCGTGGAGAAAAATTGTGGCTGAGGAGTTGTTCAGGCTAAGTGTTGGCAAGATAGGGCTGGAAACCATTACCAAAGAAACTCTTTTCTTTGATTCTATTTAGTAGAAGGGAAAAAGACATTGCATGCTTTTTGTAAGATAGTTGGGCATTATCACTCAAATGCTCAACTCCATTGCGGCTTCCTTTTCTGTCAATCTGCAAAAGCAGAATTTTTGCTTTATGGGTCAGAAATGCATAAATGCTTACATGTACTATATACACATCTGTGAGCACATGTGTAATTGACATTTTTGGTACGGCAAATTAACTAGATGGAGTTAGTTGTGAAGGTCAAAATCTAATAAGGTTATCTGCTTCAGCAGAAGGTGTTTCATTTCAGTACTAAAATGGTAAAGCAGGGCTAAGCTTCTAAGCCAATACACATGAAAAAATAATGAATACATTTTGTACTGATTGGCCGAGTTCATCTTCCTCAAATTTCCTTGGCTCCAAAAATAACTATTGACCTAGTTCTAAAAATACGTGAGATCAGGTAATACCTTAATTCTGATTTCTTTTGTACTGTCCTGGTTGTAGCTGGGGTAGAGTTAATTTTCTTCCTAGTAGCTGTGTTTTGGATTTAGTATGACATTAATGTTGGTAACACACCAAAGTTTTAGTTGTTGCTCAGTAGCACTTACCCCAATCAAGGACTTTTCAGTTTCATGCTCTGTCAGTGAGGAGGGGCACAAGAAGCTGGGAGGAAGCAGAGACAGGACACCTGACCCAAACTGGCCAAAGGGGTATTCCATACCACAGCACGTCATGCCCAGCATATAAACTGGGGGGGTGATACTCAGAAGGGACCAATTACTGCTCAGGTTGGGCTGGGTATTGGTCAGGGGGTGGTGAGCAATTGTATTGTGCATCACTTGTCTTTCTTGGGGCTTATTCCTTACTCTCTTTTTCATTTTATTGTTTTTTTCCTTTTTTTTTTTTTTTAAATTTCAATTATTAAGCTGTTTTTATCTCAACCCACAGGTTTTACTTCATTCCAATTCTTCTCCCATCCCACTGTGACAGGGAGAAGAGGGCATTGAGCAAGCGGCTGCATGGTACTTAGTTGTCGGCTGGGGTTAAACCACAACATGTTCAAACTTCGAAACGCTACCACTTGCAACTGGCAAATATATACTGGCAGGGAACAGTGCCATTGGGAAATGCTGCAGACTGAGAAAAATCACCTGCTTGTCCTAGGATGAGTGCCATTGTTCCCTGACAGAAACATCAGGCTGGTCACCCAGCCTCTGAATAAGATGCAGATATTTCCAATGGGAAAGGAATTTACCTATGTAGCGTAGGGGATAATGTATTGAGAGGTGACACTTAGTGTTTTGCATGTGACTTCTTGTATTCAAACATAGGATTTTAATTTTTTTTCCTTTTCTCTAAAAGCAAACCCACAATCTGGTAAACACTAGAAGAAGATTGCTCATGTACTGGGAAAGATGCAGGGCAGCTGTTTGTTTTGGCTGATTCAATTTTAAAATAAATATTCCTAACAAAATAATAGAAAAAATATATGTAAAATATTGCACCTTTGGCTGATATTTATGGTACAGTGCACTAAGTTCTCATTAAAGTTGTCATCATCATTTTTACATAGTAGTTGGGCATCTAGTCAGAACAATGTATGCTTACAAATAACTAGTCTTGTGCATGGAATATTTAAGCATTATATGACATTGGCTTTCCTTATTGCCTTTTCTTTGCTCCGTTTTTTTTGCTTGGACATTAGCTTTGTGAGCTGGGTCCAGTATTTGAATGCAATTGTTGGATTATTTCTTTTGCAGTTATTTCACCCAGTCTTTTCTGTACTATCCTTTGATGCCTATGTTGAAACTGGGCTGCAGTTAATCTTCCAGGATGGACTTACTGAAAAGGGGAATTGAGCAGATTGATATTTTCCATTTTTTAGTCTTTATTTCCTTTTGGATCCCAGCTTGAAGGTGAGAGAGAAAAAGCAAAATATGCATTGGTTTATTATAAATGCGGTCCTCGTGAAATGAAATACTGGAGCCTGCAGGGGAGAGGTAGAGGTATTAATCTCTTGCAGTCTCCAAACATCTTTGCTTTGCTTCAGCGAGCTGCTACCAATAGCCAGTTTGTTCTATAGGGTATTGCTAGATGCTTTTTATTCCCTCTGTTGACAACCAGTTCCTACCCTCCATGGGTGTGAGAAGGTTTGTGGGCCCTGCCCTGCCACCTTGCCTCCCCTTTGAACTTGGCTCCTCAGATGAAATCTGGACCTTCTTGTAGACCTCATTCCTTGCATATTTGTTTAATTTCATGCTGAATTTACTGTCTTCCTGCTCTGGGTTTTGCTTTGATGTTTCTCATAATTCCTTAATTTAGTACATTTTTATATATCTGTCCATGTTTCTTTCCTGTGTATATAATGTCAAATAGAGAAGAAAATCCAGAGTGATACAAAGAAAAGCTTTATCAGCATTAGCACAGGGACAATTCTGTTATTTCTGGGAAAAGACCACAAATGAGTTATTCAAGATATAATAAATGAAGGGGAGACTGTTGTAAGAAACTTCTCTATCATGCATAACCCACATAAATCACTGTGTGGACAGAGGAATACTTCCAAGAATTTTGAATTCTTATTGTGACTAGAATGAATTAAAAACATAAATGTAAGTTTATTAGAACAATCAAATTGATACAACAAGCTGGTGTTTTTTAGAGTGGTTTTGGTGTGATGAAGTCTTACCAAAGCAAGACAGGCTCTGGGAGGTGCTTGACTAGATGGGATTGCTGGCCAACTCCTTTGCACACATCGCCAACTCCAGTACAGTTTGTCTGTTCTGAAGCCATCAACTCCAGAGTCGTCAGACCTGAGGCAGGAGGTGCTCTAATTAGGACTACCCTGAAGTCAGGGGTTTCTGGCCCCTTTCTCACTTGTCTTCTCATTCCCCATCTTTGTCCTGGCACCTGTAGTGCAACCTGATTAGCCGAACTGTCACTGCATCTATAGTGGCAGTGTTTATTTTGCTGAGCAGATGCAAGAGGAATCAAAGAGCTTATGTATTCTTGGCAGAACAATATTTCTAGGTCAGGGTTGGTTTATAATATCTTTTATGAGGGTCCAGTTTGGTCAAGAAAGAAAATAAATGCACTTGAAGCAAGCTGGCAAGACTCACTAAGGGTTGGTGAGCCAGTACACATGATTTTTGTCAGCTCTAGCAGGGCCTCTTTCATGTTGTTCAGCCTGGATCACTGGCATACTTTGCCCCTTTGCTCCAGGGTCCCCTGGGAGCTGTGATCAACCATACATATTGCCCCTGCCTCAACTGCCTGCTCTTTCCAAGACTAAATTATTTAGCTTGATGCAGTTTGAGCTTGGAAAACTTCTCCAGTAGCATAAAGGACCACATTTCAGTCCTGCAGAGATGCCAGCACTCAGACTTAACTTTGTGATGAACTTCTTAAGAGAATAATTACTCTTCCCACTTTTCACCACACCGAGTCTGGTTTGTCCAATGCCTCCAACCATAAAGTTTTTTGTTCTGTGAAGTGGAGGAAAATAACATCTCTTTCTGAGATACTGATTCAAAATAAGCAGCTCCCTGGTGATCTGCAATGTTGAGAGAAAATCTGACGGAGAGATTAATTGTAGTTGTGAGGATGGGATATATTTGACTGTAATTGTGACCTAATCCTTAAAAGAAAAAGCTGTGCACAGTTCCTATTTCTAATGTCTAATTTTTCACTGCTGATAGTGGGTCTAAGTAATCTGTTGCACTTGAGGACTAAGATCTTGGGTTTATAGCAACTAATTATGTACACAGTTCAGTAGCTGTCAAAATACAAATAAATCTCTAGGAATTAGAGAAGGAATAAAGAAGAAACCAGAAACAGAGCTTTTCAAGCAGTTGTCTGATCCATCCTTGCCTCCTCTGCTTTGGTTTGCCCAGGATCAGTCTCAGGGACCACAAGCTGGATTCATTTTAGGTGAAACTCGTGCAGAAAATGCACTTCAGAAGCACACCTGATATGGTGAGCTTGAGCTCCTCTCCAGTGTCTCCAGGTATTGGGAACCTGATACTGGGCCAGGCTAGACCTTTGGTCTGTTCTGGTAGTGTGAAGGACATCAGGATCTTAATTTTAATGGAGACATTTATAGTGATATTATTGTAAGAGAGTTACTGAAAAATAAGAATGGCGTATTATTTTTCTTTTTGGGTCATTTAAGAACTAAGTACCTTACCAGGAACTATTGTTGCATCCCTTTCTGAATGTAAGAAAGAAGAACATCCATCCTGTTGCTAAAACAGTTCACATCCTATATTAAGAACAAGCTTACATGTCTCACGAAAATTAGATTCACTGTTGCTGTTAGTGAAGGCCTGAGAATGAGATCCTCTGGCTGAGTTCCTCTCCAACTAGGTCCGTCCTTGAAATTCCACCTCTGTAGCCTTTTCATTTCAGAGAGTGTTTTCTGCTTCCTGGTGATGCTCCATCTTAATTCATTCTATACAACGTAACTTGAATATACTGTCATAGCTAATTGCCACCATCTGTATGTAAACCACAACATTTTTTTCTTCCACATGTCACAACAGCAACTGAATTCTGGCTACTTGAAATCTGTCAAAGAGCAGACACCTAACTCAGACTCTTTGAGTTACTTTCTGGAAGTCCCTCTCTCTCTCCACCAACTCCACATGCTACTTAGAATCACAAAGTGGTTTGGGTTGGAAGAACCTTCAGAGATTATCTAGTTCCAACGCCCCTGCCATGGATAGGGACACCTTCCACTAGACCAGGTTGCTCAAAGTCCCGTCCAACCTGTCCTTGTACACTGCCAAGGATGGGGCATCATCCAAAGCTTGTCTGCGCAACCTGTTCTGTGTCTCATCACCCTCATCACAAAAAAAAATCTTCTTTATATCAAATCTAAACCTACCCTCTTTCCATTTAAAAATGTTGACACTTGTCCTGCTACTACAGGCCTTGGCAGAATGACTCTCTCCATCTTTCTTATAAGCCCCCTATATATAAAGGCTGCAACAAGGTCTCCCTTGAGCCTTCTCTGTTGTTCTTGGGGCTGAACAAGTCCAACTCTCTCAGCTTGTCTACACAGGAGAGGTGCTCCAGCCCTCTGACCATTTCTATGGCCCTCTTCTGGACCTGTTCCAACAGGTTCATTCCTTTCTTATGCTGGGGACCCTCTGGGTACTGCTGAGTATAGTAGTCCAGGTGGGGTCTCATAAGGATGGAGTACAGGGGAAGAGCAGAGTAGAGTGGTAAACTTGTCTATATCAGAATAAGCCTGCAGTGGAGTGTGTACATCTTACGTTTTCTGGGCCATAAAGTTGCCTCAAGTGCCTGGAGAGCAATCCTTGAGGACAGTTAATAATGGAAGCATTTCAAGTTGCCGCTAATTTCTTGATGCATAACAGGCATCTTTTTGGTGCACTGCCCAAACTATGTGCTATGAGCCTGAAGGAGGATGTCAGCAGCAGAAGGTGGGCAACAGTTTGAAATATAAGGGAGTAGGTACAGTATCACAGAATATTTGGGTAGCCCTGATTGCTTCAGTAATCAAAGAAGTGGACATTTTGAAACAGGACACTATGCAGAAGTAGAGAAAGACTTAAGAGAGGACTTTGGCTCCATATTCTCAAGCAGTCTTTCTTTCTTATCCAGGGCCTGCAGTCGTCCTGCCTACATGAGCAGTGAGGTTTTTCAGGTGCTGGTCCTATTCATCTCAAGATCATAAGCTCTAGTTCACTATTGAGTCAAACTTGATTTTTTTAATATAAAAATTTTATTGATGAACATCAACAATAGTAACTAACATGCATATGCCTGTGTAGAAGGAAGGACGCTGGCTGGGTGGTGAGCTGTCACTTCTCTTTCTCCCCCTTCTCTCTCTTCACTTCTCTCCTTTACATTCAGGCTTTGGCTGCAGTCCCTGGAACCAGCTGCTATCAGACTGTGGAAGATCATCTTCTGATGCCAGCAGCAGCATCTGGATGCCTGGCACAGCTTTTTGAACAGTTGTCTTGATTTCTATTGCAGTCAGCATGCAGCTGGAATTTTTTATCCTGCCTGGATGATTTTTCTCTTTGGCTCACCTTGGAATTTATGTTTCCATCCCATGGGGGAAACAGGACGCTTTGCAGTTACTTCTCAGTACTTGTGTACTTGCAGCTGAAATACAGGGAGAATTCCCTTCTGCCTTTGTGTTTGGATGTGCATCTTATAGGAGAAGCACACTAAAACTGAATTCTCACTCTGAAGCTGTTGCACACTTGCAGAATAAATGCTGGGACTGTGAGTACAAAAGTAGATGCTTTTGTAGAGGTGTTTGCAAATCTTTTAAAAATAAATTTTGTGTCAAAAAATTCTAATTTTTCCAAGCTGAAACTTTTTACAATGTGTATTTTTTTAAATGGAGCTTCAGCAACTATCTTTATGGGATCTACAGTAGGATTTCTGCTAGCAAATAGAGATATGAAAGCAAAACAACCAAACCCATGAACTACTAGTAACAGACCTTTCCCTCCTCTTCACGTGAGTAAGAGTGAGCCAGGCTCGGGTTCCTGCTCTACCTGATTTAGTGCTGTGACAACATGGCTGCAAATCTGGGGTGTTTCCCATTACAGCCTTTTAATAGGCCAACTGAGGTGTTAGTCCCAAAGCCTGCTGGCTAGCAGGTGTGCTTGAGAGACAAGGAACTACAGCTGAGTGCTACAGGCTGAGTACTACAGCCCTGAACTACAGGTCTTCTGTGAACCAGGGGTGAATTCAGGAGAGGAAGGAGGAGGTGTCTGTCCCCAGGGTGTTAGAAAGAACTATGTCACACTGTGGGGCAAACCTAGGTACCATTGCTGCATTTATTATTTTTTTAAGTGTCTTGTTTGTGGTCTTGCCTGTGCCTAACCACTCATTCTCTTTTTGAGCTTGCTTACTCATTTACTGTGCACGGGTACAAGACATCTGGGGTGCAGGTTTCATCATCCTTGGAGTACGCCTCTGCTGCCCCTTGCTGTGCTGTGACAGATCATTTCTTGCCTGGCAGCCGTTTCCTCAGGCTGCAAGCAAACACACACCCCACTGCAGGAGAAGCCAGAGGATTGCTACCAAATTAGGAGATGGGGTTTCTGCCTGGGTCAGCAGAGATACTGTGGAAATGCAAAAGACAGCTTTCAGACCCGCCATCTGTTTGTTTCTGGAGCAACGGTTATTTCGGGGGATGCAGTGAAAGCGAGTAAATGTTTTGGGGTTGTCTGGGGCTTCCTTTACTTAGGCTGGGTGGTTGTCACTTTTGGTGCCTTCAGACTGCTTTTTTTAGGAGGAAAACCTGCATTTCATTGTGTCCAAAAATATGGTCAGGAGAGTCCTTTGTGGAAAAGCACAAAGCAGCATGTTGGCACTTGCGGTGTGGCCACTGCTGGGCTTATAG
>NW_009922273.1:0-39315 GCF_000696875.1 Nestor notabilis | reverse complement strand
GGGTTTCAGCAGTCACTGCGCCTGCCCAGTTTGGCTGCTCCCCTGCTGTAAGAGGTGGAAGGGAGGGAGAAGGGGCTTTGACTTCCTCAAACTCATGCTGCTTTTATGGAAGTGGACAAAAGAGCTGAGTGGAATTATTCTTGCCCAGGTGGTAGCTTTGTATCCTCACCACCCTGAGTCATTCGAGAGAAGGAAACGAGAAGGTGAGAGTGAGCAGCTAGGGACAGCTCCTTGACCTGGCTCCTACTAAGGATGGATGCACTGGGGACTGCTTTCACTTGTCCCCACTGGCCTCTGTCACCCAAGGTCCATCCTATGCAGCAGTACTCCCCATGACTATGCTTCTGGGGGCTGGGAGGAAGAAGTAGGGGAGAGCTGGACCCTCTCGGGTGATTTTAGGGCGTAGAGTGTAATAAGACAGAAGTCTTGTTGGCAGGTGTTCATTACAGCTCCAGTCTCTTCAAAATAATAGGTTTTATTTGGCTTTTAAACCAAAAAGGTGGGACATCATTAGTTTATTTTGTGCTAACAGCAAGTCAGCAGCATTACTGCCAGGACTTCATGCGGTCTTTCTTACCTGAGCTAGCTCAGTGTTTCTGTCTCTTGGCAGACACGTTGACTGAAATAGTAAGGGAAGATGTGACTGCGGTTACACATGGTGCTTGGCAAGGACTCTTTGTCCTGTACATTAGTCACATATTTATCCTTCTGCTATGCGTACCGTCAGTTTTTCATTTCCTCCCTTTATTCAGTATTTGAATTTCCCTTCTTTTTTCTTCATTATCTTTTGCCCTTGCCCAGCCTTGTTTCTTCCTCTGCTTCAGTGACTGCCGTCTTTTATCTTGGATCTTACCCTTAGTGCCAGCGAGAGAAGAGAGCGTACACACATACCATGTACAGACATCTCCTACATACACGTGCATCAGGATCCCTGCCAATGCAGGCATGTGCACATGCACAAGTATGTTCTGCTTGGTTTTGCACTAGTAATTTAACCTAAACCAACTAGCTTTTATTAAATCCACAACTGTCAGATAGGGCATAGGCAGGAACTGCAAAGCATGTGTTCCTTCTGTTTCACCACATGCTCTTCTGACTGCATCTTATGAGTAACATGCACATGCCCCTAGTGAAGTTATCACAAGGGGGGATGTTTGTTAGAGACAGTCTTTGGATTTGTAGTTTGGACTGATCACCCCAGATAAGAATCTGTAGATCTGTTCTATGCATTTCAATAATCGTTATTACCAGCTTTTAATTAATTAATTAATTTATTTTTTAACAGGGGAGGAGTAACTTTAGAGCAGTTTGTAATGGATTGCTCGTAACTTAAAAGCCGAGTATCTGAAACATGTAGCTGTGGTCTAATTCCAGCTCCACCCTAGAAAATACACATTTAGTCGAAGTTGGGTCTTTAGATTCCGGGACTTTAACCAGAGTTCAGTCCAATGACACTTTAAACATAGGCAGGAAATGGAACAATTTCAGTCCTTTTCCTCTCTTTCAAGTAGGCTGAGGAAATACAGAAGATTCTCCTTTATTTTCATGGCAGATTTGCAGTGTGCCATACTTAACTGGCTGTGCTGAACTTACATAGCTAATGTAAAAAACCCCTTAATTTATAAACTGTTTACATTGGAGAATATCCTTCTCCAAAATTGTGTTGCTATTTTTAGCTGTGTTGGTGTATGGAGCATGACTAATGAGAACTGAACATGAGCAATGATCTTAGACTGCTGCAGTGTATAGCGATTCCTACATGAAACATCCTTAAAAACATGCTGTTTGGGAACTTAGTAACATGTTAACAGTGGTGTGTTAAAGAGCATTAGACCCCACTGACTTTTGTTGAAAAGAGTGGTAAGACTGGAACAATCTGCTTTAGCAAAAATGGAGAATACTCTTTTCCCTCCCATAAACCTGAATGAACACAGAAGGAGGGTGAATGGCTATGGTAGATCGTCCCCTTTCCTCCCACCCGTTGGTCAAATCTTTATTTCCTTAATTCTGCCTATTTCTGATGTACGAATTTCCGTTTGTTTTCTGACTGAGCAGATCCAATCTCATAAGGTATTTACAAAGTGCAATCTGGACTAGTAATGGGAAACACAGACAGTATACTCAACACCTTTGTAATTTTTCTGAAGACAAGACCACTCCTTGGTTAGCAAGTTCTCTTTCTAAATGAGTCACTGTTGTGTTTTCCTAATTTGTTTTCCTAAATGAAAGGTCAATCACAAACCCATCTAACTTCTGGTTATCAGATTAGAAATGCCACAGCCACGTGGAGCAAAGAACTCACCCAGCATTGACTTCTGCTCTTTCAAAAGTTTTTCTTGTGCCAACAAGATTTTTGTGAGTCAGGTGTTGTTCTGGCCTTTTACAGCCCACATAAAATCATAATGATTTGGCTTATTTAACAAAAATGTAATTGTGGGTCTCTTCCTGATCTGGATCAAATTTCTATCTCTGGCTTATCCAGCAGTGTGCAGGATGGATATCATGGAGTATGGAAGTGTTACCAAAGGCTCTTCCTGGGTGTATTTTCGTAGTTGTTTTCATGACTGGATTAGGAATTAAAGGGTCCATAGTTAAATGCATGTCATCCCTAGCAAATTTCAAAGTATATCTGTTAAAATCTATGTCATTCACACTTTCCTGAGCACATAGCAGGGTCAAGCAGACAACCTTAGAGACTTCAGTGATAAACCCCAATGTGTTTGTGTTTGCTTGGCCTAGAGAATTGACGTTTCATGCCATGTGAGCTGGCTGTGTGCTGCATTTCTGCATTTGACAGATATTTTCAGCTACCACATACAGAATTTAAGAGAAAATATTGATGATCTTAGTGTATCATCTCACGTTATTGCCAGTGAGAAATGGAAGAGTAATATTGTTTTCATAATAATTCAGGCATGCTACCTGATCACTGTATTACTACTTAATCATGAATGGTGTTGTTTAGGAATTTCAAAAGAAAAATACAGTAAAATGAGAACATTATGAGTTCTAAAAATATTTGTCTTGCTTTAGCCCAAAGTAGAATACTGACCAATCCTATATTTTAAAGCATAATGTTTTTTCTTTCAATGGTGCTATATAGTTGAACTGCCAATCTACCTTGTTTTATTTCCTTCATACTTTTGTCACTGTTTCTACAGAAGAAGCGCAAAATATTTCTTTTCTCTGCTGTTATTAAGATTCATCATCTCATGGAGATTTAATTTTCCCTTCAATTTCCACTTCTGTGGTAAAGCAGTGACCGATCAAAATCAAATCATTGTATACCAGCTAAAAAGGTCTAAATTAAGACAAAAAGAATCAGTCCTAAAAGAGAAGACATCTTTGCCGTAACATCTGTTTCTTTGAAGGAAGGAATAGTTTCATTTGGGATGGAAAATATGTATTTATAGATATGAAATTGTTCTTCTGTGGTGCTTTGGTGCAATTGCTACATTCCAGCACTGCATTTTATGTTAGTAAAGGCAGTTCAATGCCATAAAAGATGTGCTTGTGCTAGCTGGTAGATTATTAACCTTCATAATGCATTTCATACCCCCTAGAATTTCTCACTGTAGTATATTGCTTCACTAATCCCTTTTTGTTACTTGAACACCAGTGTTGTCCAAAATGGGTGGATAGAAAATTGCTTTAAGCAATAAATTCAGGGGGAAAAGCTCTGGAAATGGCAATGGTCAAAGAACATTTGTCCAGGCTGTGGGAAGCTCTGACAAATGGGTTTGAAGACCTTTGGTGACATTACTGAATTGTTACAGCCACAAACCAATCTTCTCAGGAGGAGAGGTGGCCATAAAAATATCTGAGGTTTGGTTTTGAGCGGAGAAGACTATTCCTGGTTGGACCATTATGGAGAAGGACTTCAGAGCACTGGTAAGTAAAGCATGGCAAGTTTGGCAGACGTAAGCTTCACGATACTGATTGACAGCATTGCCCGGGGCCTGAGCATGTGCTGATGCCCATGAATGACATATTGTATGGTCAGAAGAGACCAGATGAGGAGATAGAGGCAGAAGATCGGACACAACTACGCTGTTAGCCTGGTGAGCTAGCAGAGGCCTGGGAGAAAAACAGAGCAGAAAAGCCACGTTGGCACTTCCATGAAGACTTTCAAGTGAAGTGTGTAACCTTTCCAGAAGCTGTGTATTGCCAGTGGGAGGCTGACATACATATGTTTATTTAAAAGACCTGGCTATGCTCAATATTTAGTGCATTGATCTTTTTTCTTCTTTCCACTGTTTCCATTTATCTAATAATAGCTTCTTGGGTGGTAAACCCAGGCAAAATAACTCTCGAGCCATGTAATTACTGATTATGTGGCAGCCAGGGAAGGATTTATGCTGTTCTTGTTGGAATGGTCTTAACAGAAAGGCAGCAAATTCTGGACATGGACAGATAAACAAAAAAAAAAGGAAAATTTATTACACTTGGCTGCGTTTGTTGTTGTAGTGAGTGGGTGTGAGAGAAATATTTTCATGATTAGCATCAGATTCAGGGCACAGCACTGGATCAGATGGTTAGTAATAATGTCTATCTTGTCTCCAGTTACTACACTTACAACATCAGTTGACTACAGTTAATAACTTGTTCCGGGGCATAAAACTTCATTGTTTCCATTTCCATTTTGTTTCAAGTCCTTGCTTCATCATGATCAGGTCACTCACTTGTGGCAAAGCTCTTAACAAGGAGCCGGGACCATGTGTCCATGGGTTTTGTGTGCTGGATTCATGGAGAGGGGCAGGTTGCTTTTCCTACTGAGAAATCCTCATGGATGGCAACAGGGAGGTCAGGGCAGTGATGGGAAAGCAGGAAGGCTGTGAAGAAGGGAGGAGGAAGACACCTATCTCCTGTCCTGCTCTACTGCCAGGTCCCAGATACATGGTGGCACTGGCCAGCTGCCTGTTCTCAGCACTGTCCCTCCTCCACAGGGCCTCTGGGTCTCCTCTGTGGATACTTTCCTGAGTATTTAAGTCTCCTGGGTGATGAAAGTTGGCTCAAAGGCATTAGGCTGCAGGAAGGGATATACAGTGGTTCTGTTTTGCATTTCTGTGATGCCATGGGATTCACCAAGAACCCCATCCATTTTCAGGTGAAGGAGCTGTCAGCTTTTGTAAGCAAAGGGAGGAAATCCTTTTTGAGGGAAAAGAGCTTCAGAGACAAACGCTAGTAGAGTTTCTTGCTCTTTTTTTTTTTTTTCTTCTTCTTTTTACAGAGCTTAGTGAAACAAAAATACATTTGTAAGAAGATAGCTCTAGGTTTTTTTGTTCTAGGTTATTTTGTAGCATACTTCTGTAAAGCTCAGGAAGATGGCAGTGATATGCAGCACACATACATCATCCACCGTTGAAAAGACTGAAGAAAAATCTTGGTATTATTGGAACGATAGAAACTTACTGCCATAACTCTGTCATGCAAAGATATGTGGAGAAAGTCTATTCAAGAGATTATGGGAATTCATCAAGCATAAACAGCTGTGAAGGCAGTCTTAAATTTTGAGATTGATGGAATTTTTGCAATACAGAACATTCTAATTACTTAATTTAAATGCTGGTGTGTTTCTTCTGACAGCGTGTTTACTTTTTGCACTGGTGTCACAGTGTTTGAATACACTGCATCATATATGGAAATAGCAATTGCCCATGCACGCCCACTGTAAAATGCTCTTGGTGGACTAGAACATTTCAGTTGTTTATCACATACAACAGCATTATGACAGGCTGCCTAAATACAGTAAAACAGGAGAAGTATGTGGGCCCATAGCTTTCATTTTTCTGAATTGCATAACTGCTTTGTAAAAGTAATCTTTTTGTCAGAGGATCAAACTCTCATCTCTCAGAATGGCTGGAGTTATCCCAGCAAATCTGGAATGACTCAGGAGACTCTCAATACCTCAAACCCTCGATCTTTGTGTAAGCTTCCATAGTGTGAGCCACCTGCTGTGATGGAAGCTGTCAAGCTGCAGGGATAGGAATGGCGAGCAAGAGCACTGCATCCTTTAGCAGAGCCTTGCTCAAACTTCTCCAGAGGAAGAAGTGCTGATGTGTCTCTCACACTGAGTGCTCAGTTGCTAGGTAGAACAGCCAGAAAGACTAAAAACTTCAGAGTAACAGAAACAGTGAGATCAAAGTGAATTAACTTAATTGTCTTGTTAGATCTGCTTTTCTTATTAATTTTCTTGTCTTTTAATCCTTTCTCCCATTTATCTGGATATAGGTTGTAAGTTATTTGTCTCACGGCATGTATGTGTCCCAGCAGTGAACCTCCCTAAACATTTATGTCAAGCTAAACTGAGTAACTATTGCTGATTGCATCTGTTTTGACTAAATCACATGGCAAAATATTCAGTAAGGAAGTTGTACATACTGGTAAGCAGCAGTAGCAACAAGAAGATAAAAACAGATAAGAGGAACTGAAAAGATCAGAGAGGAAAATCTCCCCTCCAACAGTCATAGTACCTGCTCCATCCGTACCTTCTTTCCACACTGGGGACCAGTGCTTTTCTTGGCTAGCAGGAAGCACAGGCATCCTCATGGAGCAAAACCCAGCACCTCCATCAGCAAGCAGTCTTAATGGTGCCTGCAGACTCTGCAGGACCAAGGTGTGATTGTGCTTGTTATCCCATGGACAAAACTCTTTTCTGAATGAAGCTTGTGTGGTGCTGAACAAGAACAAGCCCTTTGCCCTGGGCCAGGCGCTGTGAAGGACACTTTCATACATGGGATGTGACACACCAGTAAAGCTGTGGGCATGGCTTTCATCAAATGCCAGTTAGACAGGTGCTAACTGACACTGTGTCTTGTCTTGAAATGCTGTCTAGGATGCCTGATAGCCTGCCTTGCGATCTGCTGGTAAATTATCCTCCATCTGTTCTATTTCAACCTATTTCCTTGGACAGAGAGTTCCTGCATCATAAGCTTCTTAAAGAGTTCATTTTACCACAGTGGTATTGATCTACTTCAGCCTCTTTTAGTAAAGTCCTTGGAAGTCCATACTTTCACTTCAAAGAAGGGAAGCAAGCAGTGTTATTCTAAATTTTGCCTTAGCTCATCATACATTTACAAGCAGGTGGGTCATCTGTGCTGTAATGACTTTCTTTCAGGAACATTCCTTTTCTTATGTTCAGATGAGTTTTTATAAAGGAATTGTTTTTCATATAGCTTTCAGTAATGCTCCTTCATGAAACTTCCACCCACATTTAAGTCAAATCAAGTAAATCTTGTAACAGTATTCATATAGATGACTTATTAAGTGAAGAAAATTTAAAATGGGAGAAACGTTTTGCTGTTTTAACTTCCCTAAACAACAAGTTTTCTGTAGTATTTTTCTTGCCCCACAAAATAACAGTGCTGAACACTTATTCTCGAGGCTTTATACCTGTGAGTGCTGGTGCTGAAAATATGTTAAGGGTCATAGAAGCTATTTTAGCTGGATATTGTATAACATTCCCAAACAAACAGCGAACTAGATATTATAATGTCAGATTTTTTTTTTTCATCTGGTTATTCCAGTGTAGATCTTGCATCTTCTAGTACTACTACGTAAGAAATACAAACTTTAGCTGCCAATCTTGATAAAAAAAATTGGTGGTTTTGAGATACGAATAAAAATACTCTGTTTCCAGGTTCACAGATGTGTGTTGCAGCTGCTTGCCTTGTAACTTGCCTTTGATTCAACTCAGCAACTTCAATGTGATTACTAATTAGATAGTAGTAAGACACGACTAAAGAAAGTTTCCTTGAAGTAGAGCTTATAGTAAACAACATACTTTTCCATTTCTTATCTACATGATAACAGTGCCTTGAAAAAACACCAGTGCTTTATAGCCTTGTTGCAGCACTTCAGCTTTCAGCTGTTTTGCAAGTAGAGCTAAAGTGAGTTTTAATGTTGGGTTGGCAGCATGGTCTTTGCAGGATACTGCTGCGGTGAACTCTTCTCAGCCACCAGTGCCCATCATGGAGCTACCCTGTCTCTCCACTTTTGGGCTGGCCTTACGGGTTACTGGGGTGCATGCCAACTGCAATGGTAGTTTGTATATAAAGTGAGTAGATCAGCTGGTAAGGAGAGGATCATAGCATGGTTTGAGTTGGAAGGGACCTTGAAAGATCATCTAGTGCAATGCCTCTGCCATGGGCGGTGACATTAGGATGCACGGCTGAAGTCAAGGTTGAATCAAAGGTATGGGAACTACACTGCTTACCTGCTTAATGGAATAAAAAAGGTGTAAATTTTTATGTTAGCCAGAGCTGTGGAAGCCTTTGAAGACCTTGGTAGTGTTGCTGTGATGTTGTCCTTTCACTCTTTGGTTTCTGATATCTGGTTCTCATTCCTCAGTTGCAGCTTCTCAGCCTGCACTTCAGTTGCAGTTGGCGAATCACACAAATTGGATTTTGTGTATTGCTTCTGTTCTACAAACTGTGGTGTAGGCTCTCCCCCTACTCCCCAGAACACTGGTATATGAAGTGGATTTTTTCCAAATGTAATTTTTAGCTTCTTTCCTTCTTGTTAATGATTGAAATAGTGGAAAAGACAATTGTTGTCACCACCATTTCTCTCAATCCTTATTTTTCTTCCTCTTGATTCTGTCTTTTTTTCTTTTTTTTTTTTTTGAGGAGTAGTATTTTATTATTCCTTAATAATTAATTCCAGACCTGGAAATGGTCCCAGAGATCTCTCATCTAAGGAGAAAGAAACATGATCACACCATAAGCAGATCAGGGGCTCAGATCCCCATGTAAATGCCAGCTTGTGGGCACGGGGGTTTCTACTGCTGCTTATGTGATGCACGTTTTTGCCTTTGCCTTCAACATAGCCTTCATCTCTGCGCTGGTACACACTGTGGTAGCCCATACGCTGCTCAAGGCTGTCTTTACTCCAGACAAACTCCAGGTGACAGTCTGGAGATACCTGGTGTCTCAGCATGGTGATCAAAGTCAGTGAAGCTAGCTTGATGTAAAATACGGTTTTTGGCCATGAATGGGGGGAAATAAATAACCAAACCTGTATCCAATGTCTTTAAACATCTGTTCTAGTGCTGTTGAGGCCCTATGAACCACTTATAATCTGAGGAGGTTTAAGTCCATACTTACTCTTTTGGTGTCTTTCGTATACGTTTTTGTAGCAATGCATGGTATTTTTCTCTCCAGTTTACACTTGAATTTGGTTTTTTATGAGTAATAGTACTTGTTTCTGAGAAAATTAAAAGGTGCTTATGTTTCTGTTCATAAATTAATTATGAGTAAAATATCTTCATTAGTATCTTAATATAATCTTAATTCTAGTTTAACATAGCATTTAGCTAGAAAATTTACTGTGTAATTTTCAAGGAAGAGTTCAGATTTAGGTAATTAAAAATATGAATGGCTTTTATTGTATCATTGGAAAAGAAAAAGAAAGCAACAAATATTAATGTGCCTGAGTAACTCTGTCTGTCTTGTCTATCCTATACAGGATATATGATATCATATAAAAGGAATATCCTTTTAATTGAATGGGAAAAAATAAATTTCCATCCCCTACGAAGCAACTATTTTTCTTTCAAGCTTCCTGTCTAGACTTGTAGTCAGTAAAAATCTCCAGGAACCGGCTCTTCCGTTGCTGTCTCTAGTTCTGGATCCCACTCATTCGAGCTGGGTGATAGGCAGCTCCGCTGAGTTCGTTCAGCAGCATCTCCTGCCTCCATGTGAAGATTCCCAGGAAATTATTACCATTTTTAATCATATTTTCATAAGATCTCTGGGGAAAAAAATGATGGTTTCCTATCTCTGGAGATGTCCCTATAGGTTTTACTTGGTTGAAGAAGAAAAGCGGGTGACAGCAGTTGGTCCGAATGAAGATGCTGCAATGGTATGTGGGTTTATGATAACCCTTATGTGAAGATCCCAAAGGGCCACTCGTTATGTTGGTGGTTGCTTTTTCGTCTGGGTTTGGGTTTTGTTTTGTTTTTTATTTATGAAGATTGTTTGGGGTTTTTGCTTAAATTATTGCGGGTAAAATCCTGGCACCCTACTACAATCAGTGGGAGATTTGCCAACGAGTTTAATGGAATTCTGTAAATGTGAAAAGGCTTTATTCTGAAATGTGACATATTATGTTTGTTTTTAAAAGAAGTCCTCCCTCTGTCAGAGCTTTGACCAGCAGCTTGGGTTTTGGCAGTGCTCCCTGCCCACCGGGGCTGCTCTAGGGGCTGTGCCAGCCAGCTTGGTTCCCGTGCTGCTCAGCACTAGCTTTCCAGGAAGGCTGTGCTAGGCTGGCTTCTGCACTAGCCAGTGGCCAAATGTGGACTAAGGGAAGGTGGACTGTCATATTGCACCACTAGCTAAAGAGAGCTGGATGGGCTCTACAGCCTGGTGAGAAGTCTGCGAGCAAGCAGGGCCACTGGCTTACAAATGTAAGAGCTGGGAAAGCCAAACAGGTTGGCATAGCTCCTGCCTGCACTTCCAGGTTGTTTGGCTTCCCTGTATCCAGTCACTGCTGCTCAAACATTGAGAGTCTAAGTAGCATACTGGCTAAACCCATACGTAATGCAGATCCTTGCCTTGAGAAGAACTCATCCATTCAATTTACATTTGAATTTCCTTTGTGTGTGTACTTCAGAAAATAGCAGAAGGTATTGCTGTCATCCCCTGCATTGTGGAGACCCTACTCAGGACCATGTCTGACTCCATGAGTCAGTACTTGTTTGAGCTCTGCTGCTGATCTTTTAGCTCAAGACCTAGTTAGAAAACATCACTCTGTTCCCTTTCCAGCTCCTGATGGAGACTGAGGTGTTGGCTGCTTTCAGGGAGGTGCAGATGCGCCTCCAGCTCTCCCTTGGGCAGCGTGAAGTGCAGCGTTATCTCAAGGAGAGTAGCTGTGGATTTGCAGGCAAAGCTAATGCTTTAGGGGGCAGAGCTTTTAAGTTCTCGTTTTTTTCCAACACGCAGCTGATGGAGTGGACTTGGGTAGGTTGTTTTGACATCCTAGAGGAGCAAGGAAGCAAGCAGCTGATTTTCTTTCTTCTGTGCCAAAGCACTGGGAAGAAACTATCTAAAGTTTGTAGTAGTGGGAATAAGGTGGGTTTTATCTGTTACAGACATTACTGAGACACCATGTCGGGCATCAAAGTGCAGCAAGTGGGGTTTAAGTACATTGGGACTGGAAATGCCCCAGCAAATGGGGCTCCTGCTACACAGCCCATCTAGTTTCTTGCACCCCAAATCTGATTTTGGGGTATATTATCTGTGTTGTAATAGTTAGGTGTTTCTTTAATTCTTTGCAGAGATGTCATGAAGGAACACCATGCTTGCATAATGTTCAACTGCTCAGTGGCAGGGGGTGCAGTGATTTTGAAGGCCATACCCCAGCAGCATCCTGAGGGATGTAACACATTAGACAATGCCTAGAGTTAATCTGTAAACAGAAATCTGAGATAGCACAGGCAGGCAAAGCAGGTAGGAAATAATTGGGATAACCACAAAACAGAAAAGAGAAGAAAAGGAGAGCTTTAAAGAAAGAAAATATGATTGGACTGCTGTGAGGCAATGCAAAAGTCCAATGGGAGAAAGTGAGTTTGAAGTGAGTTTGTGTCCAAATGTGCATATGCAGTGATTTTCCTTTCATGTGTTTTGCTCCAGAGCTTTTATTTGTGTGCCATGTTCTTGTCCCTAACAGTCTATCCTGCTTTTGGAAAGGGATGAAGGAGGATTTGGTCAGCGACAGCTGATAGTTGTTATTAAACTATTGTTGAGCTTACAAGGGATGAGGTACACTGGAAATTAGAGGCTGTTATGAAGGGGAAAATTATAGCTGAGTCTTGGTATAGTGCATTAATGCTGAGTCGGGTGATTATGAAGTTCACAGATTTGGTGTTTATGGTAGTATGAATCTGAAAGTATTCCATGCTTGCATTTCCCATCAGTGCCAACTGGAGAAAATAATTCTTCCACATGTCTTGTAAAAGTAAATTTGTTGCTTTTCGTAATGATGCTATCATAGTGTGATCATAGAAAATCAAGGCAAAGCTGCAGTTCCTGGTAAAAAGGGATTTAAAGCAGACTTCTGACTGAGAGAAACTGATTTCATATTCTTTGTAGCCTTTGTGTGTGGCTCCCATCTTTGCAGCTTCTTGCATAATTCTTGCACACTCTTGTAACATTTTTTTTTTCTACAATGTTTATTTCCCCAAAACCTCCTTTTGTCTCTTTTCATGTCAGGCTTTGCTTCTGAACAAAGGCTGTCGCAGACTGTTTCCTTATAGCCCAAGTCCTGTTGCAGTACTGTTTGCTATGAAGAAATATTTCTGGGAACTTGGAGAACTCTCGACTCCAGCAAGCTTCAGGATACAGAGAAAAAAAAGTGTTTAAGCCATTTTAATACGGTAGTAGTGTATTGAGACCATCTGTTTTGGGTCCAGCATCCCATTTCACATGAAGCATCCTTTCTTTATGCTTCTGAGAAGGAACATACTGGGGTTGTCCCATGGCACTCCTGGGAACTGGCCAAATCAGGAGGCAGGGCTACAGGCAGGATGGAGTCAGGGGGAGATACTTGCCTCAGGTAAGGCCAGGAAACCCATGCAGTTCAAATTTTTTCAATGTATCTCACAGACAAGGATAATAGGAAGGAAGTTAAAAGGAGTTTGTTGGAAAAGGACTAAACAGTAAACTCTTCCCTTTTTGAAATCTGAAGGATATTGAGGATGCGACTTGACACATGATCCCAGAGAGGACTCAAGATTTTTTTCTTTTTCCTTCTTGTGAGGTCTTGAATGCTGGTTATGAAGAGGAAATGTAGATTTCTTCATTAAGAAATCCCATGGTGATTCTAGGGCTTCCCAAGAAGTTGGGCAAGTTATTTTATTGAGTCCTCATTGGAAGTGTTGTGCAGAAGGCACAAGAGCTCTCATAGCTGCTGAAAGCCTGTAACATGTTCCAGTGTGAAGTGGAATGGAGTTTAGCAATTATTTCCAGTGTCCTCTTGACTTCCTGAGTGAGAAAGGGGCTTGGAGCAGTGCCCTGATTTTGCTTAGGGTGACAATCCATGTCTGCTTACATGGTGGACACCGTGGTTTCCACCTCTCCTTCCAGCAGCGGTCCCTGCCAGAGTAGCTGGGGCGTATTCCCTGGGCATTAGTGGTGCAGATGGAAATATTGTCAGAGTGCCTATAGCTGTACCATGATGGTGTTGTTTTGTATCGGGAATGTGAGGGACAATGGGATTTGCACCAGCAGGTGTCTGGATGAGGGATGTTGGACTGGTGCTGGGTTGCTGTGTTGGAGCACAGTATCCGAGTGTCCTGGAGAAACTGATGACCCATGCTACCAGGACGTATGTGCTGCTGGGATGTATGTGATGTTGTCAGTGCATCCCAGTGGGGCTGGACCTGGTCACCACCATGGCAGCTCCCAGAGGGGCAGGCTGCAGGGTCATGGATGAGTATTGTGGAGCTATTGACGTGTGGTCTCTGCTGCCTGTCTCTGGTGCTTCCTGCTTCCTGTCCCTTGGATGTAAAGATCAGCCACAGCTGCTGAACGGTGCCCTGATAGTCTTCATCTCTGACTTTCCACCTTTCAAATGTGTAATTACATTTTTCAAATGGTGGTAGTATGTTTTGCTGTTTCCTTCCTTGTGCAGCCCAGCTGCTCTCTTCGCCTTCGCTGAAGGTGTGGGTTTCAGGCCAGGCAGCAGAGTGTGTAATTTTCCTTCTCCTGTAGCTTTTCTTTCATTTCAGGCATTTTATCTTATAGGACGTTGAGGTCAGCGTTACTATTATTAGAGCATTTTCCAAGCTCTCATTTAACAGACCTTCAAAATTAGACAAATACATATAATAAATATATATACATAATAAGTCAATCAAACCATCACTGAATTCTTGATAAATGGGCAGTAGCTCAGTACAGCCAAACAGGAACACTATAGGAACTCAGGAAATGCTACTTCACTTCATAGATATACTTTCAGATATTTCAAAATTTTTTTTTTTCCCTTTAGGATTTTTTTTAGTGTGAGGACCAGGAAGATCCTGAGCTGAAATCCACTCAAACCCCATAAAAATACTTGTCCATACACGCAATGAACTGGTGTCTGCTTTCAGCCTTCCATTTTGTTTATATTTTGTAATTATTTGTGGTCCAGCTGTTATTGCTCTATATAAATAAGAAACTAGTGAAACATAATGGAGTTTCTCTTCAGATATCCTCCAGAATGTGTTTGGTTATTCTTGCATGTGTCATCTGTTTTTAACAAGAAGGGCTTGGATTAATCAACCATAACAACTGGTTTAGCAATAATATATTTTCTAAATAGATTGGTATGATAAGTATGATTATGTTTGGCATGAAAAGCTGGTAGATCTTATTCCTGTATATGTAGCTTTTTGTTTTTTCCAAAGGGGAGCAATACTTTTTCCTCTGAAAAACGGCACTGTTGCTGGAGAAATGTACTAAAGAGGCAAATCATATTTTATCAGGCATCCTAAAAATCTCAGACTCCTGTCAAGGCAACTCTTAGCCATTCCTGAAAGAGTTTCTAGAGCAGACATAATTTAATTCCTGTAACATATATGAATATACAAATGATCACATAATAGTTTACATATCTTTAGAGTTTCTAGTTGGACATTGTTCTTTTCCAGTATTTCATGTTTTATTATTGCCCTCCCTCAGCTTTCAAAGATGATGTTAGTTTATTTACACTCTTCCTAAACTCAGCTTGAAGTAGATGAGACCCATATGTGAGCTAATAATTCCAGACACAGGGCATGGATGAGATCTGAACGCTTGTTTCTCTCTTCTCATTCTCCTACGAGCCCACATTGAGTATTTTTGTGTGATTCATCATATTAAATAACCAATTTACTAAGTAGCTAATATATGTTAGAGAATTTGGTTGAACATGTGATAAAAATGAGCTAGATCTACAGTGAATAACTGCAGCTGAAAAACAAAGAGACACATTGAAAAGTCAAAGCATTTGGCATCTTAGACATGAAATGTTTCCTTTTTTGTGCTGTGAAATGGCACTGGACACTGAATATAAATACACTTTAATTTAAAAAAGAGTGAAAAGTAGCCCCTAACCTCTCAGAAGAAGGAATGGGAAGTATGAGTTGATAAACTGTTTGTTTTAATTTACAGTGATATTGACAATGGACAGTCATTTCAGGAAGAAAACAAAAACAGTTTCTGTATAAGACAATTGTATTTTCTGCAATTTTCCATTTTTCACATTGATTCAGAAAAAAGACAGTTTGTGGCATGATATAACAATACATGTTGTGTCTCAATGCCATAGGGTATCAGAATCATATTGCTTTTACCACTTTAAGTATATATGTGGAATAAATAATACATATATAAATAGAAACTGTTTAGTATGTAGAATACTTAGTTGTTTAATGTGAAAGTATTCAGTTTCTTTTGTAAGCTAGGACACAGCCACTCAGTAACTTGCTCGCCTTTATGCACAGAGGGACATACACTTCTGGTGGGCACACCTGCAAGACACAACAGTAATGGAATATACAGTTTTTTGTATGCATCCACTATGCATTCTGGATATTTACATCACTGTTCCTGCTTGTGATTTCTGATGATTGAAGGGTCTCGTCAGATTGTTCTGATTTGATAACCACCATTGAAATTTTATTTAATGTTACAGTAGGTATTGAGTTAATTACGGAAACAAATGTTTAGGGTTGGATAAGTACATTTATGTTAAAAGATATTTAAATTTGACAGTATTTGGTAATTTAATAGTATTTTATTATTATGGCTTCCTATGATATCATTTTAGATGTGAACTGTAGTACAAATATATCAAGTCAGCTGTTGAATGATCTGGGGTTTGAGGTCCTGTTTGAATCTAGTCAGGGTGTATAGTTTACAGCACACATAAAATGAAAAGTGCGTTTGCTCAGTGATCTGCATATAAATGGCTTACTGCAATGAGTACTGCTTCATGAATGTGCTATTTGCAGGATGCCCTCCATGTACTGAAATGTGGAAGTCCTGGGAAAAATGTGTTTACGCAGGACAGAAATAGAAAAGGAGTGTATTCATAGCTTGTGCTGGAGAGAGAAAACAAACCATTTGTGTACTGGTGAAAGGACTAGATCGTATGATTCACATTTTGGAGGGGAAAGAAATCAGGTAACAAACAGTAATCTCTGCTTTAAATCTCATTGCATTCAAAATGCACCCAGGTTAATTTTCTGTGAACTTTAACATGTAGCGTTAAAGTGATGATTTCTGTTAAGGATGAGAAAAAAATGACCCTAATCTTACTATAGCAAATCAGCATACCTTATATACATATATCCACTCCCCCATATACATACATACATATACACATACACATACTTCACCTTGGAAAATACTGGAAATGCTGTTGAAGTTAATGTTGCTGACTACTGGGGTAGCCTAGAATCAGCATTATCATGATATTTCATTACTGAAGAAACAGTATGGGATTGTTCAAAATTGCTCGCCCTCTAAAACTCCAGCAGCAGCTGGGAGAGAGGGGAACTGAACTGTGTGTCAGTAGCCAAGGTGCAGCACTGACAGCAGCCGTGTTGCTATCTGAAATGAGAAGTTCACAACAGAACCTCTGGGGCAAGGTGACACAGCTACTTCTCAGCTGTAAGTTTACTTCTCATTTGCAAAGGCTCACCTCCAGGTGATGCGCTGTGCTAGCGCCCCTTCCATCCCAGCCCTGGGGCTGCCTGCCTCTGTGCTCGTGCCTCATGTCTGCCTGCACCTGGGGCAGTGCTGCTCTTGGTTGTAAGAAGCGAAGATTTACGATGCTTGGTTCATCATTTTTCTCTGTGCATTGCTATACTGAGCTCCCATTAACTGATCTGGTTTGTTCCACTCCAGTTCTTGGGGGAATACGTGTCTTTCAGATGTGTTTAAAGGTGAATCTTCACTACGGTGCCTTTTCTAGTTCTTTTTCATATTTCTCAGGAACCAGTGGTGCTGCCAGTTTGCTTGTTTGCCCATTTTGGTGGAGCTAATGACCTTCTCTTGTTGGCCTCTGTGGGCAAGGAGAGTTCAAGTGATTTCTGCCCCTGGCAATGCTGGAGGGTGTCTAGGTGTGTATGAAGGGGATGTCAGCCCCACTCACTCCTCTTCCTGCTGGCCAAGGTGCAGGTCTGTGCCATAGGCTGCTTACAGATGCATTTTTACTCTGAGCTTTGTTGAATTTGAAGCAAGATCTTCTAAAATCAGTTACCTAAGTATTTTGACGATGCTCATCTGTTGTTGCATTCAGTCTACCATTGATAAGATAGTATAAAGTGGGTGAGATCTCTTCTTCCATAGGTACAAGGGAAGCTACCTAAGAAACAAAACTGCCAGTTGTGTTTCTCTGGAGGAGCTGTCATGTTGACAGAAAAGGAGTGTATCATAGTCTTATTGGCGTTTGTTTCTTCCATATTTTGAGCTCCTGCTTTCATTAATTTAGATATTAATTTTCTGCTTTGCCACTGATTATGCTCTATTTTTGTGCCTACTTCTCTTCTTAATGTCAGTTCTTGCCCTTAAATATTTGACACATGATTATCCGTTTTCAAAGAGAAGTTCCCATTGCTGTCCCAAAAGGAAATGCGTTGGCTGTGTACATCAGGAGGCTTGACAGATTAGTAATTGTGAATATCAAAGATCCTCACATATCTGGAGAGCTCTACAGCAAATTGAATGTTCCTTGGAGATTCTGCTATTTTTGCTTAGTGTTTGGCATCAGCCTGTTAATATCATGCTCTGTTTACAGAGATTGTTGTCTTTCCTTTCTGCACATAAGCAACTTCCTTTCTGTCTCATCTGTTTCCACCATCACCATCTCTGGGACAGAAATGAATTTCATCAAGACTGTGAATAATAAGGAGATGAGTAAGTAAACCACCAAAATATGGGGAAATGTGCCAAGCAGTCTGATCCTTATGCCCTGGTGGGGTTGGGTAATAGAGGAGAAGGGTTGGGGAGAAGGTGACAGCAGAGGCAGCTCTGCAAGATACCACTGCCCATGGAGCAGCTCTTTCTACCTCTGCAGGCACTTAGTTCACCTGCTAATGGCATACGGGTTCATTTATCACCGTGCTGTTTATGGGGTTGTAACAGGCTGTAACAGGAGTTAATGTATGGGTACAGGCACAGGCGCCATGGCTGGGAGGTGTTAATGTGGGTGGCAAGCTCCCTGTCCGAATGTAAAACATGACCCCCAGGTCTCTTGATCCCACAGTTAGCACCAGCAGGTCCTTCACCGTAGTCCAAGCGCTTTCCATACCATTAGGACATTTGTGACCTACTTTAGAGCAAAACAATGAAAATGTCTCTACTCTTGCACTGTTTGCAGTGAAGTATTTAAGTCTCTGAAGTTGTTCTTCACATAAATTGTAAATCATTCAGTTAGAGGCCATGTGAGCTGGTCCTACAAGCCTCAATGGTTTATAAATCATCCTTTGAGGAGGTGAGATTTTCTTCACCTGAGCAGAACTGTCTTTTCCCCAGGAAGAGTGCAGCTCGGAGGATGCTTGCTCCTCTTCATGTGCCTCTCTCAGTTCTGCTTCCAAAGAAGAACCAGCATGGGCAGGGTCAGGATTTGCAACCATCGGGGCAGCAACGCACGTCATGGACTTCAAAAATTTGCCTAGCTTCCCAAGATAGAAAAGGGTGCATGACTGGTCTTGCACTCTGACTAACATCGTGAATAGAGTAGTTTCACTGAAGCCAGTGGCATATCAAAACCCTGGTGTTTTTCTGCTAAATCTTTCCAGGATTTGGGACTGTTTCTGCACCACTGCTTTCTTGCCCAGACACACATGTACTGCACATGTCCTCGTGGTTTGATAGGCAATGCCATGTGATGAAAAGCGATGTAGTATTTACCAGCCCGGGTTAGTATTGTTCTTTTGTAAGAACTGGCTTTGTTGAAATTAGGGGCTGCAGTTGAGTACAGGCAGCCTCACTTTGTGTTGCTCAGTCTCCAGATGTGCTGTGTTGTAATGACACACAATGGCAATAATTTACACTGGAAGAAGGGTGCGGAAAAATATTTTCTGAAGGGTGCGGAAAAATATTTTCTAAAGGGTGTTTCAAATTTTGAAGGCAGTGCTCCCACAGGAAGAATTTTAAATAATTACAGCAGTGGCATATGTCAAGTTCTAAATAGAAATCAGTGGGACTCCTTAAGCTAGCATGCGATCTGGGAGCCTGGGTTTCGGTCTCCCATGTGCCCAGTCGGCCTGCCAGCCTAGGGGCTGTCAGTGAGGTGAGAGGACCTTGGGAAAATGGGCTGATTTCTTCTAAAAGGGAATGGGTTTGACAACTTCTGGTGAAACGTTTCATGCTCGAAGAACTGTGCCAAGAAGAAAACAATTTGCTCTAGCAATGGTGGTGGTGGGGTTTTGGTGCTTTTTTTTGGGGGTGTTTTCTTTGTTTCTACGTGTGTGTTAGCAAGATGTAGGTGAAAACACAGCTAAGAATAGAAGGTATACTGCTGCTTTATTGTGCTATTCCTCTTTTCCCCATTTCTCTGACAGTATTCAGACTATAACACATAAAGGATACAACATTTTAGTTGCTTCCCTACCAAATGAAAAAGTTTATGGCTAGGTTATGTTTGTGGACTGTGCAAAGCACCTGCAATGTTTGTGAATTTGACCAACAGACTTAATGGTGTCTGCATACCACAGAGACAGATGCACCGGAAGAAACGGAGAGACGTGTCTGCCAGCAGCCGCTGCCCCTGCAGTTTCAGTGTATGGAGATGGGGAGTTTATTTTCTGGTGTGTTTATTCAATTTTTGTTCACCACCTGAGGTTGCTTTATTTCAGCTTTAAAGTTTAAAAAAAACCCAAAACACTATGAAAGAGGCAAGTTAGGAAAATATGGCTTGGTCTCTTCCTCCTTTCTTGTCTTCAGATGGTGACAAATTTGGAGAGACACCACCAGCCAGACCTCTGTGGTATTTCAGTGTTGCTGTGATCCTATTTTCAAACCTATTTCAGGTCCTTATTTCTGTTGGTGTGTTCCAGCACTCTGTTCATTTTTCTGCTGTTGTGCATACTGAACAGTGACCTTCATGCTAAGTCATGCTTCGTTTTCATTAACCTGAGTACACCAAAGCAACAAAATGAAGCCATTTATTTTCACGTTCAGGTTTCCCTGAACACGGTGTTTATGAGAGAAATAAGCACCTTTGCAACTGAGAGAAAAATGAGAATAATTTTCATCCACATTGAACAAGAAAGTGCTATTCTGTATTTATGTGCAACTTTTGACTGCTGTCATAACACAATGTAATAATAAATGCTTGAGAGAATAGTACGTCAATCAAAAAATAATCAGTATATCAGTCTGTACTCGTAGTTTCTAGGTTTGGCTGATAAAACTTTCATCTTGTTTTAGTCTTTATGCTCTGTCACATTAATTTATTACATATTGCTTTCATGGTATATAGTAGCTATGTTTAAATTTGTATATAGCTCGTTTTGCTTGCTTTCTTTGTCTGTATGCAAATCTACTGTTTTTTAACTTGGATAAAATCAGTTACTCCACATGCCTTGGCATTTCATATGAGAATTCGCTCCTTATCGCTGTGCAGTAAAAAGCTTTAGGACTTAAATTTATTCATAAATATCTCAAAGGTCTTTGCTCTCCTTGTTATCTGCTTGGTTTACATAGATAAAATGCCTAAAATGAAACATTTGGCTGCTGTGAGAATAGGGGCTCATTTGGAAACCCTCCGGAGAGAGACTGACTTCCCATGAATGTGGAAATACGCTGGGGGCTCCTGACAGCTGTCACTGCCGTGGGGGGCCTCTTTGGTTGGGGAACAGCTATAATTAAAACTGAAATGCAGTGAAGTGAACACAGCGAAGAGGGAGAGAGGCTTTGGGTTGTTAGGTAGTTTTCTCGACCACATGTGACAGAGGAAGGCTGTTGCTGAGCAAGTGCTGCCCTGCAAAGCAGGTACCCAGGAGGGTTTTGCTTTGTAGGAGAAATAACGCTTTATAGATTGGTGCTTTAGAGACTGAAAATAGTATAGGGACAGTGTCTCCTCATAGGAGACGAGGTTTGGCAGCTTGGGTGGGGAGCTTGTGCCACTGCAGGTGTGGAGGAGTCAGAAGATGCTTTGCTTTAATGAGTTCATCCAGCCCACTGCCACTGGGTGTTCGTCTGTCTCTCTGGCTCACAGGCACACAGAGCCACGCTCTTTTACTGCTGCTCATCTGGTGAGACTGGGCGTTGCTGGCACCAGCATGATGCTCCTTGGGGGTGCACACGTATGCCCACACCCATGTTCTTCTAATAGCTGTGATTTTGTTTCTTAATTGGCTGTTCACAGCCTACAGAGCTGTGGGGACAAAGACTTAAAGAGCAGGACTTTGCTCTATTTCATATATTATATATATATATACTATTTATAGATAATAAAATAACAGGCTGTCCCACGAAGGAAAAAACTAATGAACTCTATTGCTTCTTAAGTTGCGCCCTCCTCCTCCTCAGCTCCTTTACTTCATCCCCTGACATTTCTGGTAGTCTGTGAGGGTACCATACTGCTGGCACTGTCCTTATCCAGGAAGCAAACAGGCCGCGTATCCAACAGGTCCCTGTTTGATCACCTGTCTTGCACATGTATGGTAATGGGCAGCCCAGCGGGTTGAATGGACTCGTGCTGCACTTGCTTGGTGGTTTTCTCGCTGGGAAACCCTTTGGGCTTATGCTCACCACCCAGGGATGTTACAGAGTCTGTGATTTTATCCAATTAAAACATTTAAAATTACCATTTCAGCAAGTTAAATAGAGTTTCTTTAGGAGGAAAGATCTATAGCAGCACACGTTGACTAACACAGTCCATGTCACTGCGGCACAGAGACCCAGGTTTTGTGGGAACTTTTGTTGCAGAATAACCCTGATGCTTTCTTCTTTGAAATCTTTAAAAATAACAGCATGCCATTGTGCTTGAAAGGGTACTGTTTTGATGAAAATCTGCAGAGAAAGACTTCTTTTCCTACTACTTTTCAACTCTCGGCACAACCTGTGACGGAAACTGAAAGTAACCATATTTGCTTGATGTAGGGAGGGTGGAAGAGAAAGCTTAGTGTTGTGAGTAGTATGTTTTGCCATGTTAATCAGTTAGGATTTTCTCACTTGAAAATGAGGCATCTGGATGTTATTCCAAACATACTGTCTTAAACATACCCAGTGGTAGGGACAAATGGATGTACTTACGTACATCTATCAAACATATATATTACATGACCTTGCTTCTGCAAAATATTTTGCTGCTTCTTTGTGCTGAAGGAAGTAGAGGTGGTTTGGAACTGCAGCCTAAAAATTGTCAAGTGCCGAAGATAATAATGTAATTCTGTGGTTTTGTTCACAAAACTTATTTTTAGATTGGCCTGTCTTCTCCTCACTGGAGAAATAAATCACAAGTCATTAACAAACAACAGATAAAGAACTGCAAAACTTCTGGCTGGATGCCCATAGTACAGGCTGGTGGATTCTCCTCAAAGTGTTAGAAATTGCTCGATTATTGCTGAGGAGTACAGAGCCTGGCTTTAGCTGCAAATGCATTCATAGAATCATTGAGTCACAGAATGGTTTGTGTTGGAAGGGACTTTAGGGATCATTTAGTTCCAATCCCCTGCCATGGGCAGGAGCACCTCCCACTAGACTGGGCTGCTCAAAGCCCATCCAACCTGGCCTCAAACACTGCCAGCTTCTCTGGGCAACCTGTTCCAGTGTCTCACCACCCTCACAGTAAAGAACTTCTTCCAAATATCTGATCTAAGTCTGGCCTTTTTCAGTTTAAAGCCATTCCTTCTTTGTCCTGTCACCTGTAGGCCCCTTTAGGTACTGGAAGGCAGTTATAAGGTCTCCCCTGAGCCTTCTCTTCTCCAGGCTGAACAAGCCCAGCTCTCAGCCTGAAACCTGCACTTCCATCACATGAATGGAAAACAAGCTCCAGTACACAAGTCTGGAGTTCTTAGTTGACAGTAATTTCTTGCAATATGTTTGATTCAGCTTGATGGGGTTTTTTGCCTATTTCAACTATTTATTAATTTATTTTTTCCCCTTTTGGGGGGATGATGCTTCTTAATTCAAGTGAAGATGTTCATGTACCCCAGCCTTTCTTAAGCATTCAGATCTGAAGCTACATAGTACAGGTGTCAGTCTTGTGCTGGTGACGCTTCCCCTGCTATGCCTGTGGCCTTACCAGCATGTTTGCTCCCCATCAGGACCTCTGCTGCTGGAAAAGGCCTTTCCGTGGTGCACTGAGGTCCCTTCTTGTCCACCCTCATTGTCACCTACTGTGAAGTCACAGGGACTCTTGCCCTATTCCTTGCATGCCCTAAGCTTATGCTTACGGGGGACATATGCACATGAGGAATGCAGCTGTCATCTAAAATGAAAGAAAAAATAGCGTGTTGGGGCTTGCAGAAAGCTATTTTGAAAGCTAAAGGCAAGTAGAAACTATCCGAAGATATTTATTTTTAGCTTGTTTTGCTGTGAGTGAGTTTCATACGGTTATTCTGTCCCCCATGAATAACTTCTGATTTTGTGCCCTGGTGCCAGACTTGGGAGAGAGGGAGAAGTTCCCACCAGTTTTTTAGAAGTCAACCTCAGGTGGAAGGGAGGTGTGGATGAGCGTGGCCATGCAGGCAGGCAGATCCTCCTCTGCTTCTGGTGCACCTCAGCAGGCAGCTGCTGGCTGCCCTGTGATCCTCATGGACTTTTCACCTCGTGTCAAGGTTATGAGGTCCTAAGCACATTTGGGAGCACTGTGCCTACCTAGAGAGGCGCTCCAAATGCACCCTGTCTGGAAGTGTCCCCAGACCTGGCAGTATGCAGCAAGAAGTTGTCCCTGGTGGCAGTACGAGCAAGAGGCATGTGAGGGGCTCAGCCCACTGCGGGGTGCTCAGGGGATTCCCACCAAGCAGGCACTGCTTTTAGCAGCTGGGAGCTTATCAGAGACAGGATGCGACAGTTGCCTCTGTTTGGCCACATCTCTTCCTGGATCCTGTTTCCAGACTGGGAAGAGTCATTAAATGATCAGTTTAATCTCAAAATTTAGTTGTAATTATAGAATAAGAAAACATTTCCCCAACCTCCTCATCTTCCTCCCCCTCCACTGACTGTCCTCATTAAGGGATGTCATTTTCCTGTAAGCCAAGTGACATACAGGACAACCTCAGAGAGTATCCAGTTACTAAGCAGGCGTTTGCCATTGCGAGGCTGGCTTTTGCATGCTTTGTGAGTTTTACTGAATGTATTTAGTAACTCCAATTGTTTCTGATAGTGATTTTTTGTAAGCACCATTGGAATGCTTGTAAGTGTAGCTGTGCTGCTTTTAACATCCTAGCATCTCTAGCTCACACTGGCAGCAAAGGAAATTGATAATGTTGAGCGTGAATCTGGGATGATCCTGGTTTGTCAGTATGTCCAGAAACTCCTATAAAATCCTTTAAGGTCAAGTCCTCAAAATTATTTCAATGAATCCTGGATAATTAACAACTGCATTTATTTTAGGCTGAATGAGAAGATTAATTTCAAGGGGGGTTGTAGGGTTTTTGCCTTTCAAGTATTTTTGCCCTTTATGCAAAGAACAGTTTGAAACTAAAGCACTGAGTTGAGGAAGCACACTGTTTAATTTTGATAATTTTGGAGCACATCAGCTCCAAAACATCAGCTGTTTTGGTACTACTTGTGCATCAACACAAGTGTTTCAGCAGCATGAAAATTGTTAAGCCCAGCCGGTAACTCGGAACCACACAGCCACTCGCTCCCTCCCCCCGTTTTTCCTCTCCCCACCCCCGGAGGGATGGGGACGAGAATGGAAGGAATGTAACTCCCATGACTTGAGATAACAGCTCTCCAGTAACTAAGGTATAATACAAACCACTACTGCTACCAATAATAATGATAAGAGGAATAACAAGGGGAGAGGACACAACCGTTCACCACCCGCCGACCGATACCCAGCCTGACCCGAGCAGCGATCTGGGCCTTCCGGGTGACTCCCCCAGTTCATACAACAGGCATGACGTGCTGTGGTATGGAATAGCCCTTTGGCCAGTTTGGGTCAGGTGTCCTGCCTCTGCTTCCTCCTGGCTTCCCCTCCTGCCTGGCAGAGCATTAGACTGAGAAAGTCCTTGGTCAGAGTAAACATTACTTAGCAACAACTAAAAACATCGGTGTTATCAGCATTGTTCCCAGGCTGAAAGTCAAAACCACAGCACTGCACCAGCTACTAAGGAGGAGAAAAATGACTGCTGTAGCTGAACCCAGGATAAAAATGAACAGCCAAAATATTGTGATGCCGCAACTACATTTGTGCACGTGTGACATGAACTAGAAAGACTTGAGGGAGCAGTTTCATCTTGTTGTACCCAAGCTTGGCCGCACTGGTTTGGAAGTCCAGTCTTGCAGACTCCTGGGTGAGCAGGGGCCTGTTGACTGGGAAAAAGCCACAGGGTGGCACAGGTAGGTAGGTAGCTTGAATTTAAAAGACTCCCAAGTCCCACATCAGCAGCTGAAGAATGAGGTGGTGAAGCACTAACTCCCTTCTGAAGATGCGCCCAGTGTTCCTGGTGCAGACACCTTGACTAGAAAAGGGTGTTTGGTTGCTCATGACAGCACAGAGCTGCTTCCAGCCTCCTGCAAGGACATCATCCATGGAGAATGAGGCTTCTGCTATCTGTGACTGATGAGCAGCACGGGTCTTCCCAGATACACCCAGACCAGAATTAGAGATAGTTTTTGCCTTCTCAAGAATAGATCAGTAGGTGTTGCCTCATGCTGCTCTATACCTTGCCAAGGGAATAACAATTAAGTGACTTCGGCAGAAGATGTATCTGTTTGATGCAAAGGCGGTTTCCTAAGGGAAACGTCACATTGTGTCTCAAGGAAATGATGGTGGGAATTGTGGAAAATACTCTACCAATTGAAAAAGAGAGCAGCATCAGTCTCTTCCCAAAGGCACAACGCAGCCTGCTTGTCTCCCCACCCTTCACCACCCAGGAAAGACATGCATCAGAGGAAACCAGCACCAGCATAGGTGATCACTGCCCCAGTGTGGAAGAATCAATGTGGACGAATTGCTCCATTTCATCTATGTCTGCCTACTTCACTTGGTATTTTTTTCCTGTTCCTCAGATTGCCTCCTTTGCTGTCTTAATTGAGCTGGAAAAGGTAATTTTGGATGTTATTTAAGAAAAGAATTTAATCTAACACAGGCAGGACTGAGTAAATGAAATTTCTGTTTGAAACTGGCCGTTAGTGCTGTTTCCTGTCAACTTCATTTTTTCTCCTATTACGTACTATTGGAACACACCACAAGATGTGCTGCTTAGAAAATTCAACTAATGCATTTGCTTCTTGGTCATTATTATACATAAATCTTTAACACTGCAGTCCCTTTATTGTTTTATTCTGTACGCTTGATTTCTTAATCGAAAGTTACCATTGAACTGCACATCATTGAGACCTGTGCACAGCTTGTACTGAAAATGATTCATGTAGTCACCATGACAAGCTGGTCAGTGCCATGCATGGTGATGCTGGGAGTAGGAAACTCCATTAAAGCTAGGTATCCATAAACGTTTGCTGTGAGTTTAGTCATTAACCACAGCATTAGCTTCCAGTTGATGGGCTCAAAAGCCCAGTGGCAGAGCAAGCTGCAGTGTCACCTTCCAGGTGAGCCAGGAGCAGCAGCAGTCCTGGCTCCTTGGAAGAGCCCTGTCCTTCAGGGTGCCACTGGAGTTCCCTTTTTTTGTCTTCATCTTACTGAAAAGCTTTGTAATGATGCTCATAGGTAAACTAACTCATACGGTATTTCTCCACTACCTGCTCTTTGCTAAAAGGGTGCAGGTTTAGACCTGCCAAAGGTAGATTTTTGTTCTTAAAATACCCTTTCCAGTTTGGTAGAGAAAAATGCGTATTTGTGTTCTGGGAATTCAGATTCATGTCTTGGGTGACCCTGGCACTGAGAGGGACAGTTAAGTTAGGGTTCATAGATGTTTGGTGCCAGTTGAGGTGACCTTGGCTGTCCCATCAGTTGGCAGTCCAGCACAGGGCCTGTGTCATTCTGCTAGCTCCCTGGGAAGTCTGATATCCTAAAGAGTATTTGAAGTGGTATGAGATGGTTATGCTTAGGCCCCTGGGTCATTCCCCAAATATATGCATACTCCCTGGTGAGTTGAGTGTTTCAGTGCCTCTGATTCCCCTGAGATCACCCTGTTACTAGGGAGGAAGAAGTTTAAAATCAGATAGGATTATTCTAGAAAATTCAGATTCTTGATTACAAAAGCAGAAGCATGCTCACTGCACAAAAACCAAGTCAGTTCTGGGTGATATTTGACTGTAAACCTCATCAGCAGTTGCTCTGATGCTCAGCTGGCATAGAGGACTACCTCATCCCATCTCAGAGATCTTTGTAGAACTGTCATGTCTCCGTTCTTTTGGTACAGATGGAGATCTCAGCCGCTCTCCAGAGGCACTGTAATCTCCTCTTGATCGAGAAAGCTGCTGTCTTTACTTCTTATCACACTCCTTTTCCTGCCTTTTTCCTCCTGCCTCTTTCCTGCCTCTTTCCTTCATGGATTCCCATCATCTGTTCCCTGTTGCTTGAAACTGGCTTCCAAAGCTACAAGATAATGAGAGCTTCTAGGGTTTTGGTCTAAAGTGAAGGTGGCAGAAGAGAGAACACTTATGAAAAATTGCCTCTTTTGTGACATTCCCTGCTTTTGAGAGCATTTGCTTTAGATTGTACTATTTAGTGTCATTCTAAAGCTGCAAACTAAACACCAAGGTACCCACTATCAGCTGCACACAGCCAGGATGGTATAGCTTAGCCCACCATATGAAGCTTAACCTTGGCCTTTGTAGCCTATGGATTAGAGGGACCCTTGGGTCGTGGGGTCCAGCTTCCCACCTCTGCTGGCAATCATAATGGATGGTTGGTCCAGTGGGTTCTGCACATGTCTCCCTTATGGCACAGGGTGAAGAGTTTTTTTCAGCATCCAAGAGCAAACTGAAGAGTTTTAGTATTTGAGATGACTGGTTGTATTGAAGTTATTGATACCTGTGCATGCAAGGGTAAAGAGGGCTTGTGCAGGTGGAGGGCTTACCGAAAGCCAGCATATATGGTCAGGAATACCATGCAACAGCTGCCTGTCCCAGCAAGACATGGAGTGGTGGGACTGCTCAGGTCCTTACAGAACCATGGCTTGGCAAGCAGAAAACACACTGCCAGCTTACATGTGCTTTGGCAGGAGCGGTGTGCCCCAAATCAGGCCTGGTGGGTGTGGGACAGCCCCTCAGGCTGCCCCAGGAGTGTGAGCGGTCAGTCCTGCAGAGTGGTTGGACCTCTTCCCCCAGCATGGGGTCCCTGTGCTGCTGGTCTCCAGCCTGACCCTCAGCAGCATCCTCCTGGGCACAGGGGGATTTTAGCAGGCAAGAACTTCTCTTGTCTGTTAGCGGGATCACTCGCAAGAAGGGTGGATCAAAGAACCTTAGTAGCGCCAGATGAATTGCCACACACCTCGTTAATCAGCTAGTAAAATGCAATGAAAAGCCTGCACTTGGAAAGCCAAGTGAGAGGCCTCACAGTCCCTTGTAGTGTGATTTCCTGTGTTGTCCTCGTTTAACCTTGCTGTGCTGTGGTTTTTCTTTCTTTTTCGTTACATTATTTATAGAGTGGGTATTAGTGCAGTCCTTTCTTCTTCAGCAGTTGGTAGCATCCTCTGAAACAACAATCGAGTGCAAATAAAAAAACAGAGGCCCAAATATTTTTGGAGTTTATTTTGCAAACCTATTTATAATGGCTAGAGAAGAAAACACAATTAATAAGGAAGCAGGGAGTGGAAACTGTATTCTTTTATCCTAATATTTGTTTTGGCAGTGATCTGGAGTTCTCTGAAACACTGGCTTAATTGTCTCTCAAGTTTGCCAACAGTAATTTTCTCTCCTATTATTAGAAATACAGGCATTTTTTGGGTTCACTCGAAGAGATCTATTTTCATAGCAGATGCATCATGTGTATCCTGTTAATGTAAAAACCTAACTTTTTGTTAACATCTTGCATTTAAGTTTACTTTACGGACCCAAGCTCTGAGATGTAACTCTAAGAAGCATTAATGCATCCTGAATCAGACCATGTGTGAGGGACTGCTTCCTGCCAAGTGATTCCCCCTGTGGACAAATACACAGCCCTGTCAGTGTGTAGGCTTTAAGGGAAAGAAGCATAGTCAGACCCTTGTGTCCCTTCTGAGCATCAGCATTTTCCTCTGGTGGAGCAAGAGCTACGTCTCCTACATAGGCAACCTCTGTATCCAATAAGCTCCTGGCTTGAAGTGTGCAAGTGTTTCGGCTTAAGTTCTTAGCAGCCCTGTGTACAATTGTGCATTAGACTTTTAAGAGTGAAATCTAACAGCAAGGAAGGAAAGCATTTATTTTACTCTTGATAGGAACTGACAGCATTTTTTTATTTTATTTTTTTTATTTTCTCTGAAGTAGCTGACATCATAGAACTTTTTCCATAATGGAACATCATTCCTGATACTAACACTGCAACCAGTTGACACTATACCACCATCTATTGCCTGAGTGGTGATAATATTATGAATGTCATTGAGATGATTGCATTTGCAGAAAGACTTCCTGTGAGTAATAACTCTGATGATGATGTTTCATGTAGGATGTGCAGTAAGAAATCTGCAACACCTGCCAGAGAGGACATCTTTGCTGTAGAGTCTGGACTCTTGGGAATCATAGTATCATAGAACTGCTTGGGTTGGAAGGTACCTTAAAGATCATCTAGGCACAGGCAGGGACACCTCCCACTAGACCAGGTTGTTCAAAGCTCCATCTAACCTGGTGTTGAACACTGCCAGGGATGGGGCAGCAACAACTTCTCTGGGCAACCTGTGCCAATGTCTCAGCACCCTCATAGAAAAGAATTTTTTCCTAATATCTAATCTAAATCTACCCTCTTTCATCTGAAGGAATCATTAGTACTGGCAGACTTTACAAACTATTTATATTTGTGTATGAAAATTCACAAATGAGCAAATAAAGTAACATCCATATGTTTTTTATCCAGTCTTTTTTGAGCTACTTCAAAGGAGAAGGCTTCCTCTTCCTCAAGACCTGTTCTGCTTCTGACTGCCATGCTGCAGTGTATGCAAGGGCTGTTTCTTATAAATGTTAGCTATCCATCAGAAAAGAAAACACTTAATTTTGTTAGCTAGAAAGTCCAGTCTTCGAAAACATCTTTTAATTTATTCTGCTTGTTTTTCTAGCAATTCCCTGTGACCATTTTGCTTTAATAATTTCAACATGTTCCCTTTTCTTTTTCATTCTATCTTTTCCTATGTTGCTACCTGTTTAGAAGAAAAATTTAAAGCCTCCATAGTGATTTTTGTCCAAATAGAGGCATTTGTGTGAGTGAACTTAGAATAACTGGGATCTGTCACAAGACTAACATTCTCCCTAAAAACAGGTTATGAATCAAATTAGCATTTAGCAGGTTTTATCACAATCTGGTTGGTATAAGTTGCAAACAGTTTTGTAATGAATTTTCCATATTTATCTTAATAACTGAAAATTTTCCTGGGGACTTCGTATGCTTTGTGATGGTAAGTGCTCTTCCTTAATAGGAAAAGGAAGGAACAAATAGGAAAGGAAAGGACAAATTTTACTAAACTCCAGTAAAATTTTGTAGTATATCTGTATGGGGATATAGATGTACATTGAGGGATGAGAAATAAATTACAAGAGCATTACAGCTTTTAAATATTACATTTACAGTCCAGAACAACTAAAACTTAATGAAAGGGTGAGTTTGGGAGTGTTGCAGTGGATAGGGTGGATGTCAGTTGCATAATCATATTACTACTGTATTTTAGTAAAGAAGCTGTTTGTAATAGTCTGTACACGTTTCTTGCCCACGGCAAATACTAAGTAATTCAATTCAGTTTAGATTGCAGTGAAAGTACGATAATCTGAGTCACATTTTTGCATTTATCGAGGCACAAGCATATGTATGAAGAGGTTACCACACATCAGCTGACACACAGCAACATGTTAAATCTTGTAATGAACCATGTGCTCGAGCCCTTAATTCTGCCTAGGAAGGGAATCCCTAAAAAATGTTCAAAAACTTTATTAAATTCCTCGGTCATTTTGTTTTATCTTAGTAAGGAGTAGAATACCTTACATTTAGTCTGAAAGTGGGTTTTAGAGTCTTTAACATTCTTTGTGATGGATCCATGTAAACCATCAAAAATGTACTTTTCAGTTTACAGAAGGTACTGTAACCAGCCATTCCAGCTTTTCATTAAGAGCAGACTTGAATTTATTTTTTTCTTGGAAACAGTTTGCCAAAAAACAAAAAAGTGATTTCTGTCATCCTGAAACTGTTTGGAAATTTGCGATGATTGGCTGAACAGGTTTGGATGGAAAAAGGTTTCAGGCTACAGTGGTAATTCTTCTGCTTTTACCAATTACCCTGTGATTAAGAGATGATAATGAAAAAAGGGTTCAAGGCCAAAAGGACTTGAAACGACATCAATCATCTCTTTGAGAGAGTAATGTGACCTGCAAAATAAAGGATATTTGGGGGTATATTACTCCTTATCTCTCCTTTTGATCCTGTGCCTTTAAAAACAATAGAATAAAAGACTTACGTATTTGTTGAGCTGCAGGAATAACTGGTGAGAGTCCCAGCGTGATGGTGGTTAAGGCACTTGCCCTGGACACAGATCTGGCTCAGACCTGTATTTATGTACTTATAGCAGCTTGTATTTTATAATGGCTTAGCACTTCGCCCCACCACAGCTGCTGCCCTCTCTTTCCTATGCTGTTAGAAAACATGCCCAGGGAATAGCCATTTCAGTGCACATTTAAGTATTTTTTTTTGACTTGCAGTAAAACTGTGTTGTTTCCCTTTTTAACTTCAGTGTGAAAAGCTTGAAGTATTTTTTTTAAAAACAAGCCTGCATTTTACTTTCCTCCAAGCAAGCAGGTACTCCCACAGTTGCAATTCATACAATCATAAAACCGTTTAGGGTGGAAAAGACCCTTAAGATCATTGAGTCCAACTGTTAACCAAACACTACCAAGGTCTCCGCTGAAGGTCCATTTTGCCACCAAAGCAGGTATCCCCAGATGGGTCCAATTCTCTGTAGCTTCCACTGAAACGAGGTCATCTCTTTCATCTTCCATATGTGGTGATCTTGCAGGTTTTGTATGACACTGCTTCATGCTTGCTCTGGATAGGTAGACTACCCTAGACTAGATGGCTACCCTGTGTAGCAAATCCTATATTGCGATAGGCTTTTGAAGCTTAACTACTAAAGTAAATTCTAGAGAGTTAGAGGAATAGAGCAGAAATATTGATGATAATATGGACAGTCTGCTCTGTGTCCATTTAATCCTCTGCTCTGTGGCATCTCCTTGTTGCCATTTTTACTCTGGCTCATAAGAGACTAAACCCGCTGCTGTGATCACATCTTTGCATGTGGTTGGAGAGAAAATCTCTGATAGACTTTTAACTTCTCTGGAAAAAAGTATAATGAATTAATTTACTGGAAGCTGGAAAACTTTATACGAGGGGTAGGGAGCAAATTTTCGGTAAGGATGTACATGTTTTAATGTCCTATGAAAGGATGCAATGGGATGCCTGTAACTTGGTGTTTTTAAAGCAGGGTTGGCTTTCCAACTGCCAGAAATTTGAAATGTGCTTTCTGTAGCACTTCTTTTCCCTAAAGGGCTATGCAACATTAAATGTTCAAAACTTCAAGAGAAAATACATTTTTAACTGTGTTTTGTTTTGATAAAATTAAACCATTTTGATACAGGCAAATCATAGTATATTTTAAGCTTTTACTTTATTACTGTCTAATTGTGGAATATTTTTATTTGTCAAATAATCTCGTTCTAACAGGCAAGCTTTCCAGTGAAGATACATTATCTATTCATGGGATGATGCTCCTATAGTACCTGTAGCCCAGAAATAGGGCAGATGAACATTATGAACCTACTAGAATTCAAAACCTCTGATGAAAAATTTTTTTCAACTCATTTATTTTTGTAGAACTAAGTTTTCAAAGTATGAGTTCCAGAAGGATAAAATGGTTTTCATTGTTCGGTGTTCGCTTATGGCATTAAAAGAATGCGTGACATTTTAAAGAGAACAACAGGTTCCTTTTAAAAATAGTACTTAATTCAGGAATAACACTGTCCAGTGAAAGATCACAAGAACAGTAGCAAAGCGCATACTAATGCTCATTTGAATTTATAGACTGTATATTTTAGCCTCTTTCCTAATAAACACAGAACAGGCTGAGACAAGATACTGGTTGTATTTTATATTTTTTAGACTCTGAGATTACAAGCCACTGTGGAAAACACTGTTCTTTTAAAAGAGAATCCCACAAAAATCAGGGGATATTTGCAGTGTAATGCAACATAGAGTAACCTGTACCCATGGCTGTCATCAGCATGAAGCGTGGCTTTCTGAATAGCAAAGAGGACTCTAAAAGGACCTCTTGGAGAAAGCCAGCCTTCTGCTTTCTTTTTTGGTTCCCCACCCTGTAGGGAAGGCAAAGCCCTGCACAATTGCAGCCTGGGAAACAAAAGAGAAATCTGTGAATGTCTGTCAGAACTGAAACATGTGGAAAAAATTAGAAATATATCTTTAAAAGTCTTGTTCACTTTGGAAACATCAGCTTTTTCCTGGCCTACATGGAATCCGAACTGCCTTTAGTTTTGTCTTTTATTGGCAAGATAGTGACACTGCTGCTTACCATGCGTCAAAGATCTAGAAGGGTGTTTTATGTGGTGGGAGGTCACCCTTCCAACTATCCTCATGCTCTGAGGTGTCTCCTTGGAGGCGACCATGGCATCAGGGACCCTTGCTGTTATTGATAACCTTCTCCCAAATGCTGCAGGGCACTGGGAAAAGTTCTTGAGAAAATGAAGGCATTTTTTAAGAAAAATGAGATTTTTCTGAGCCTTTCCATTTATAAACCCTATGCTTTTAGGCTAATGCAACTTGTCTTTTGAAAGTTTTATTTTGGATTGGTTTTATTTTCTTTTTTCCATTTAGAGTGAATGCAACTACTTCTGTTCTGGAAATTGCAACCCACTTTCAATAGAGATGCCAGTTTCTAGCTTTCCAGCAACCCTGGCTGCAAGAGTTCTTGGAGTTTTTTCCTCTCTCTCTTCAGACTGATGTAGCAATGGCAGCAGTGAAGTGACCCGGTCAGAATTAGGGGAAGGTAATTTTGCCAGGATTGCAGAGCACCGAGGTGCTGTGTGCTCAGTTCTAAGGTGTCTCCCTGGTGAGGGCATTCAAGTAGATAGATACACTCTGTGGGGGAAGCAAATTGTTCTATTAATAGTAGGATGCCTACAAAAAAATCCCTTAGAGTGCATCAGTGACCCTATCCAGTGTGATCCTACAAAGCTAGAAAGCAAGGCAGTTGCAAGCTTAAGTGCGATGAAAAACCGTCACAGCTCAGCTTTAGCCTGGATAGATCACTGCAGGGGGCTGACACTCAGTGTGCTCTTGGGGGATGTCTCTCTCCTCTTTTTTGTTTCTGTTTATAATTTGCATATTTTGTGTTTTGACTCCTGTAAATGCCACCGTTAAAGTCCAAAGCTGAAAGTTCATGTGTTATTAAAGAAGTGCCAGCCTCTGAGATTTCAAAAAGCATATGTGACAGAGAAGGGAAGAAACAGTGGTCTATGGTGAGCGTAGAATCTTCCAGTATATGTTTGGGACCTGAAGGAAAACAGCACAAACAACACCTCTGGCAGAAGCCACCACAGCTGTGTGTCCTTCTGCCCTTAGTGCCACCCCTCCAGCTGGAAATGATACCCACCATGAAATGCACATCAGTGCGGTGAATGTAGGACTTCCCTCTTCGGGTGTTTCTGTGCAGCAGACATCTGCTGCTGTCCCAGATGTGGCCACAGCTCTCGCTGCTGGTGGTGACGGGTGTGGGAGATGCTGTCCCACGCTGAGCGATCCCTGTGAGTGCTCATCCCTGCTGCAGCTGTGCATGCTGCCAGCCCAGCCTTGCCATCCTGTGAGGTGCCTCTGCCATGAGGCCAGGGCTGGGAGCAATTATGTGATTTTGCTGAGTTTTAAACCAGTTAAAAATAAACATGCTGGGAAAAAAACAAATACACTTACAAAAGACCGTAACTACAAAGAAGTTCCCACTCCTCCCCACTTTTCTGTTTAAGTACTGATAGTTTATCTGTTTGGAGGGTGGAAGAAGAAGAGCAAGGGTGAAGAGTGAACAAAGCAAATTACTCCCAAGTTCAAGACTTAGAAGAAATCTAAGCTTGTCACACCATCTTAAAGTGTTTCCTCCCAGAAAAACACTAGGACTGTAAAAAAAAAAGGTGGTGTCAACAAGAGCTGTATTTTGTTAGAGGGACATGGAGCAGAGCACGTCAAATTACTTGCAATGTATTTTTCATCAGACAGGGTTTCTGCTTTTGCAAAATGCCTGCAGAGGTGAAGCTTTTGGAATAGCTTTTAGAAAGGACTTTCTTACTGGCCTCATGCATGGTTCTGACTTTATTTCAGTGTTGCTTTATTTTCTTCCCAAATTCTGGTGAAAAATAGTGAGATGCATGTAACTTTTTTTAAACCTCATCCTAGTCCTGCTGCATTGTGAAAGCTGCCTTTGCTTAGTCCCGTGGGTCTCTGAGCTTCTTCGGCATAATCAGGGTGAATGGTGAACGCCTTTTGGTCTCCCTGTCTTCTTGGCAGACAGCTACAAAGCTGAGTGGGAAAAATTCAGTTGCTGACATTATTGGGGAGAGTAGGAAGGTGGGTTTGGGTGTGGGAGACAGTGTGGGTTTTCTTCACTATGGCCCAGTGCTGCATTCATACCACGGAGGCTCATGTAAACACGCTCCATGAGCCACTGCTGCCACTGTGACATTTGGCAGTGTGGTATTCAGTGATGATGTGGTGGGTGGCAGCGGCTCTCGTGTGCAGTGAGGTGGGTTTACAAGCAGTTCTGAGACCCACAGCAGTCTGTCCTTCCTTTGCCATCAGGCTTGGTGATGCTCTGAGTGTTTGCTAGGGTTTTGGTTGGAGAGCAGTAAGTTACTGCCTGGCGTGGCTGCTACCTCTGCCTTGCACATCACGACTGTGACTTGCTCAGCTGGGTCTCCCGTTGCCTTTGTGCCTCAAGGCTGGAGCCAGGCTGCTGGCAGCATGTCCCCTCATGGGCATGCAGAGCCACTCTCTCCTCACTCACACCTATCTGGCAGCAAATCTCAGCACCAGCCATCCTTCAGCATGCTGTTGCCATCACTGGTCCACTTGGATTGTGCTGCTTATATTATATCTGATAAATTTAGGACTTTTATATTTTGCTCTGCATGCGTATGTCTGTATCAGTATGCATATGCATGCATGTGCATGTGTATTTAAGCTGTTATATTTTGCCAATTCTTAAAATACTGTAGCATATTGTGTTTTTAGCAGTATGGGACTGAATGTCACTGTTTTAAACTGGGTATTAAGCAAGTTTGCTGATTCTAGCTTAATTGCTGAAATCCTTGCTGGAATGAAACCAGCTGTCTCACTCTTGAAACATACATATAATGAACTTCAAATAGACATGTGTATGAGAGCAATTCTGTTACTTTTGAAGGGAAAAATTAGGATCAGAAACAATTGCCTACCTGTCTGTAGGATCAGAGCTGTGAAGCACCCACTGCACTAAAAATAAATGACAGCCAAAGCCTTTACTAAGAATTTCCTGAGACTTCTTACTGCTTGAAGTAATTTTTACCCTAAGAAGTAAAAGCTAAAATTATGCAAAGCTTCTCACCTGAAGCTTTTAATCAGCAGAGACATTTAGAAAGGTCAGTATGATGTGGTGCATCTCTTCAGATTCATGGCTTAGAGCTATATGTGTTGTTACCTAAGGAAGCAGACATACTGGTGTAGCTGGATGTCAACTGGCAAAATCTGTCCTCCTGGAAAACTTGATCTTAATTGCTCTACAATTCTTTCTTAATTTCATCCCCGTTGTCCTTCACACTCCCCGGGGCTGGTTGTCTATTTTAAATGATTCTTCCAGAAGCAGCTTTCCAGCCATCAAAGAGGGTAGAGGTGCAAAGTCATGGGAAGCAGGTGCCTGGTTTTTTGGAATCGGCAGGAGCATGGCAACCAACACCTCTCAGACTATCATCAGGTGCCCTGTGAAGCAGAACAGAAGTTGAGAGACCTGGAGACCTCAGGCAGCCACGTTGTTAGTGGGCTGTTAGTTTTTCAGATGATCATATTTACAACTTCAGAGCAGTATAGTGGCATATAAATACCGCAGTCTTAAATAAAACTAATCCTTCCAAGTCTTAGATATGCACCTGAAGGGCCTCTAGACTTAGCAGCTCCCTTCTTTATATTTTGATGGAGTTTTGATTTTTCCTCATGGATTTGGAAAAGTTATGTTATTCTGTAGCTGGCAGAAGAAAAGCCAGGGCAAGCTCTCTGCAGAGTGCCATGGGGGACACTTCACAGCACTGCAGAGGTTGCTAAAATGAGTTAAAGTACAGTTGATGGTAAGTGGAGTCCATGGAAAGTCCATGGAAATTCTAGTCCATAGAATTTTTTTCCTGAGCAAAAGCCAAAGTATCCTCTAGAGGCAGGATTGAGGTGCTTCAGGCGGACCTTCATTGTGCAGTCTGATCTACCTGCAAATACACTGATAGGGACACTCTGTCAAGGGATGTGGTCACCCCAGTAGGTTTTCAGAACTTGCTGCAGCAAAATAGTGAGGAAGCATTGTCTTCTATTCAAGCAACAGCAGCATAGAGGGGTTTTAAAGGTTACCTGACCTTGGTCAATATCTGAAGTATTTCTGTATGTGGTGAGATATTTCTATCTATCATCTAATGCATATTGTGCTGTTAAAAAGTTATTAAATAATACGTTTTCCAAATATTAAATGCATTGAGAAAAGGGTCTGAGTTCTTTTTGTATGCTGTAATAATGCTCATTAAAAGTGAAAAAATATGCTCTTGCTGGCACTGTTGTAAATGCAGGCTATAACAATTTGTTACAATTATACAAAAATTAGGTTACTTGTTTATGTATTATGTCACATTCCTGCACCAATTCTTACTAAAACCAGGCACCACCTTCTTATGCCCTGTGCACTTTCCTTCATTTGTGGCTACAGCAGTAACTCCCGTGCACAAAAGCAATCAATCAATCATCTTACTTTGCAATGTTTCATACATTAAATAGCAGAAGTAACAGTGAAGGCTCAGAACTTGAGTTGCAAAGTCATTAAGCTTTGTCCTTTTTCCTCCAGACAAGCTCTGGGTTCCAAAGGTGAGTGACTAGTTTTTACTTTATTACATCTGTGGGGTATATTATCTCCTGGTTTTGGATCTCATCAACACTAATGGCGAACAGAAGGATACCCTATAAGTGTTACTTTATTAGTGCTTGTAAATTATAAATTGACTATTATCAACTTTCTAAAGCAGACAACAGAATATTCCTCATTGGTATTGCATTTTAATAGCAGGAAGAAAGAAGGATGACTTCAGTTTAGCTGTCATGTATTGCTGAATGCTTTGTTACAGCTGCTTGCAACTGTGGTGGCCCTTTTTTTTAGTTCTATAGTAACTATAAAATGCTGTGATTGGCGTGGGTTTGTTTTCACCTTTTTTTTTAGCCCTAAACCAGAGGAAGCCTGTTTTAGAAGCATGTAACTTATGCCTTTGGGATTCCATGCTCATTAGGATGCTGAACAGTCCTAGATTTACATCTTTCTTTGCAGATTGCAATTATCTGTTTTAATGACTTTTCCATATTAGAGAAAAATAATAGAAATCTTACAGCACTGTTAAAATGTTTCTAATCTTCCTGAATTTGCAGGAAGATAGCAGCAGAAATCAGTAAAGGATGAGAGGGAAAAAATGGAGCATCCAGATAAGCTTTCCTGGCTAAAGAAATGCATTAAAAGATAGAAGTTTTCACCACCTAGATACAGAAGGGACCAGAGGACATTCATTCTTGGTAATGGGAGTGTAGCACACCAATACTAGTCATTTCTAGTCCTCTAAACATTACTGAAGTCAAGAAAGCTTGCTTGGAAGTGATAGGTATTTAGGATCTGCAACATGAGAAGTGGGCTTTTTCTTTAGAGGGTTCATAATGCAAACAGTGCACTAATCTGTGTCTTACAGGATGGGGACTGTCTTTTCCCTTGATGTTTGTTTAATGCTGCTCAGGTTTTAGTTTATTAAGTTATTTGGGGGG
>NW_009922272.1:74895-77436 GCF_000696875.1 Nestor notabilis | reverse complement strand
AAATGACTGCTGTAGCTGAACCCGGGACAATCTTTCACTGGGCTAGCTGTTTAGACCCTGCTAAAAAACTCTTCTTCATGAGGACTCCAGCTTCATACAGTGCAGTCAACTGTGGAAATCACAGGTCATGACACAGTAGTGCTGACAATATTTAGTCCCCTTGGATTCTTCTGCTTACCAACAATCCATTTTTAGGGTCATTTCTCACTTGCTTGTCAGCCTAAGCCTGATATGGGGAACATCACTGTCTAGGGAGTCAAACCCGAATGCAGATGAATGAAAGGACAGTCCCAGCTGTTGGAGTACAGAATGGACACAGTGCAGAAATGCATAATTTCCTAAGTTGCGGTTTGAATTTTGGATTTGCAGCTGTCTATGATATTGCTTATATAAGTGTTGTTTATTTATGTTAGAACAGCATCCAGAAATCTCTGTTGTTATTAGAGCCTCCCAGTGTTACATTGAGCACAAACTTCAAGGCAAGTAAAAAAGATAGCCAAGAAATGTACAGTTGAAGCTGGTGATAAGGTCCTGCTATGTTAAATACAAGTCACTATCTCTATGGCCACATTTTTCTGCAGCTACTCAGACCAACTCTGAAACATGCCAATAACCCCTGGTCTGCCAGGGAGACCAAAGGAAATGCAGTCTTTTCCTTGGACAATTTGGAAAATTTCCTGAATGTCTGTCAGATCTTCTAACTTTCAGGATGTGCTCAGGAGTAATTTTTCTGGTAGATGGAGGAGTGGTTGTTAATTGATTCTGCTTAAGGATTGTGAGTTAGAAAGGTTTATTGTCCTTACTGATGTAACATGTTTGTATTTCCAATTTGTTTAATGTGCCTGGAGAATTGTGCTAAACACTCTACAAATCAAGGCAAGGCAATCATATGCTTAGTTTCTGCTATGAATTAATCATCTCAAAGATTATGATAACCTCATCTTTAGCTCTTCTCCCACACTGTCTCTCTCTACTTACAGTAGCATTCTTGGTCCAGTGAGCTGACATGTTTGAAAACCAAAAAGCTTCATGGCTTGAAACAAAGAATAAGAACCTGCAACAGTCACAATTTGAAAGAAATGGGCTTTGCCACTAAACAGAATTAAAAGTCACTAAGGAGTTAGATAAATCCACTGATACGTAGTTCGGATGCTGGCAGAGTTTCAATAGGTGTGTTCCCATTAAAGAGAGAAATGCTTCAGTTGAATTTCATACTAACAATCCTAAGGCTACTTTTCTCCCTCATTTTAAGTTCAACCACAGCATAGATTGTATTTTATGATGACAAGAGCTTAAATTAAGGATAGGCATGTAAGTAGTTTATCTTCTATGCTGGGAATTCTCAATGTTTGCTTTCCAGTGCAATAAAGTAACCTACAGAGATAGAAAAGAGAGATGAAACTCATTAATAAATGAACATTTTCTTTAAAGACTGTTCTGACTTCTACATTTAAATTTTTTTGTTGGTTTGATTTGAGTTTTTTTGGAGAGGTGTTACCTTTTTAATGTCATTACTTTGTGTCCTTGTGCTTTTTGAAATGTATTTTCCAAACTGCTTGCTTTCATTTGAGCCTATTCAGTTTTCTGCTTTCTATAAGCAATGTCTTTCTAACCAGAGGCATATCCAACGTTAAATCCCAGATCCAGCTATTTCATCGATACTGTAGATATTTAGTATTTCAATATATTGCTTGTAAATGAACCTTCTAATTTTGAGTGTATTGAGTACATTGACCTGCAATGAGATTTTGAATGAAAAAAACATAAATATGCCAGCTGGTTGGAATCTGTTCTTCAGAGAATTAGCATCTACATTTGAGTGTTAGATGACCCAATGCAATTTGTTAGTGTGATGCCTGTTCTGTAGCAGTCTTAATTCTTGCTAAGTCACAGCAAAAGTGAATTTGCAAATAGGGCTGGTTTTGTTTCATTCTCTGGGTTGATGGGATGCCAGATTTCAGATTTCAGTGCCATTAGATGGACTGTACTAGAAAATATGTTTTCTATTAGAAGAGTTATATTTTGTAGCTGTAAGAGACAGCAAAAAGGCAGTTTCGCATTACCTTTTTCTACAGATAAATCCACGGTGCATATTCACTAGAGTTTATTCATATTGATTTTTCATTTTATAAATCACTTTACCATTGCAGCACCTTGACAAGCTTACATATTAAAGCACAATATATTAATATTTACTTGCTGTCTAAAAGCAACACACAGACTCTCCTTACTGTATAATGATACTCAAGCATGAACAAAAAGAGGTTTAAAAAGGTGATGTTTACAATGGGAATGTATCTGATTTATAGCCCCCAAATGCAAAATTATTATAGTTGTAGTAATGCTCTTTTGCATAAGCTGTCACAAGTGGAGAGCAGACTGGTCTGTAAAGACCCATTATCTAAAATGGGAGAAGTCAAATGATCAGTTCTTCAACATTCAGCCAAAAGGCAGTTATCAAAGCTTGGAAGTTTCCTCAAGAACAGGGAAAGGAAGCTGTCTAAAGAAGCATTTGTTGTGCACCCATTGGGAGATAGTAGG
>NW_009922272.1:59792-74864 GCF_000696875.1 Nestor notabilis | reverse complement strand
ATTCCCCAGATGGTTGTATGAGATGTGAACAATATCTAAAATAACATAAGGAAGATTTTTTTTTTTTTCCCTGGAGCTTGTGCTTCACAGCTGTTTAAGACAAAACCTCACAACTGTAGATGCTGCAGATTCAGTGGGGGCCTGAACATTAGGGAAACTATCCCGAAGAAGTGGGGCTGGACACCTTCTCCTGTTGTCTTTGAGGGGTTCAAGGCCAGGTTGGACAGAGCCTTGGGCGACATGGTTTAGTGCGAGGTGTCCCTGCTCATGGCAGGTGATTGAAACTAGATGATCTTAAAGTCCTTTCCAACCCTGACTATTCTATGATTCTATGAATCAGCTAAGGGAATCAACTGTCCCTCTCTACTGGGGCTGCAGGAGGTTACCCTCTTTTTGCTTGCTCCTTGGTATGAAGGATTGTGCATTCATTTCATTCACCAGGTGGTTGTGGCCCAGTGAGTGGGATGTTGTAGTCTCTTCCCTCCTCCCAAATAGGGGAAGTACGGCAAAACCACTGCCATGTGCATTAGTGCATGAGGTAAGGGTGTTTCCTGAGGCCAGAGATGTGTGTAGAGCTTTCCAAAAGCTTTATTTGGACATGTGCTCAGACATGGTCACACCTGGTCACATATTTACATTTTAAAATTACTTGTGGACATGTATGTTTTTTTCTGAGTTTGTGTTAATGTTTCTGTAAAATGAGTGTCTTGCTCTCTGTTTGGAATAATATGTATGTTCTGAGGAAATTAATGAATTTATCTTTTTCAAGTAGTTAAGGGTTGCGAATGGAGCAGTCAAATTGAGGTGCTACTTTTATTTGATGACTTGTAGCTATTTAACTCTATAAATTTGCCAAGATTTACACATTTTTTTCTTTTTTTAATTAGCATTTTTCCTTGCCTTGGTTTGCTTTGTCTAAACGTATGAAAATGTAGTTTTATTAAAATAGTGTAAACGGTATTACAGTTGAGAGACCTGTAAAAGGCTTTCATTGAACTGATGATAACAGTGTTCACAGTTTGTTGGGGATTTTGAGTGTCCTGACATCCCCGTGGTCTGCTAGTGACTGTCATCCTGAGGTCATGGGTTTGTAAGCCCATGTAGTACTTCTAAAATGGGGATAATGTGGCTGGCCACAGGGTAGGCTAAATCCTAGACAGAGTTGGGACTGTCTTCCACCCTTAGCTGAGATTAGCCCTGCTTGAAGCTTAGCTGTCTGAGTGTTCAGGCTCCCTCTGGAGCTGATGAATTAGGACGAGTTCTGTCCAGATTGCAGTTCCTCCTAACCATGTGAAGAGACTTCCTTTTCTACTAAGTGAAGGAAATCTAAAAGCTGAAGTTCAGGAACAGGAAGGTTGTGCCACTAACTTGGAGAGCACTCTTGCAAAGCAGGAGAATGGATGGAAAATATGTTTAGGAACACTGCTTTTCATTTTAAAAGTCCTTTCTTATCTATAAAGCTAAAAGCACTTTACAAAATTATGGGGTTATTTTGTAACATCCTATGTGTGTGCAGAGACTATAAGCAATTTATAAATTTACATAAAAGCTGTGCTATAGTGGATAAAATCTGTCGATTAAATTGGAGATCAAGCTCTTCTTATCAGTTCTGTCACAAATTTTTGCCGTCACCTTTGATGGGATGTTTGGGTCCACAGTCCCTGGAAAGTATACTTCCCACCAAGGCACTTCAGTGAAATGATTAGGGGGTTCTGCTCATTCCCTGTGCCCATCAAAGATTTCTTTAGAAATCTGTTCATGTTATTCTGCTTCCTAAGAAGTAATAAAGTGTTTACTGACCTATGGCCGTTCAAATTTATCTTCTATTCCCCTGCTGGCAATAGAAAGACCTCTTTGGATGGGGACAGTTTTCAGGCTCTCATTCCTTCATTAAGAGGGAGGTCCATGGGGTTCTCTCATTGAATAAATAATACTTAGTTTTTTTAAACCACTGCAGATTTTTACTGCACTTTTACTGTGAGTCCTTGTCAGCACTTTTTCACCTTCCTAGATATTACAAAAGCTTCGAATTTTTGTCACAAGTTGCAGTCCTGGTGTTTTTCCTTCTGAGAAAGAGATCTTGTGGTCTGGCTAAGAGAAGTTACTGTTGCCAATATGATCTGTAGTTACATCTTTGATCACTAGAGGTTGTTGTGTACATGCAGGCTTACAAACTGCCTTCTCTTCAGGGATGCCATGGAAGACAAATAAGGAACTGAGGTGTTGAGGGAGGAGCGGAAAGGGATTTTGTTCATATGTACTGGGGAGTCTTGTCATTTGGGCGAATGGTCACTAGTATACTCTGAACTTTTTGTTCTTATACTATAAGATTGAAAATTCAAGCTCCCTGCCTCTTTGTACACATATAACTGTACCGGATTATAAAGGGACAAGTTACAAACTCAAAACTAGCATCCTTTGCTCTAAAAGCCTCTAGATTTTTAACAGCTTTGTGGGTTTGGAGAGCATTTTCTCTACACTGAACTTTGAAATGTGGTATTTCTTGCAAGACTGAAAACATTCTTCACTAGCCAAAATTCATGGTTCTTGGCCAGCCTCTTGTGGACTCTCCTGGTTAACAACATAGATTCACAGGATGGACTAGTGTAGTTTCTGACAAAAATGGCCTTTTTTTTTTTTTTCTTAAATCTCTAACATATTGAACTGTAAACTCCAATTTGAAATCAAACAAAATAAACACAAAACCTCACCCAACCCTGCATTCTCAGCTCTCCATGCCCCACCCCACCCTTAGTGCTCTTAGCCAGAGTATGAGTCTATCACGTGCCATTCTGTAATGGAAACCCAAAGGTTAAAATCTAACAGGGGAGAGGCTTTTATCCATAAACACAGAACAAAGACAGATTTTGTTGTTATAGTGTGGCATGGGAGCAAGACATTTGCAGTCACATGACAGGTAGTATCTATCCAACGGACAGAGAGATCCAGGAGACAGGTGTATTATTATTGCCTTTTTATTTCAGAGGTGTTGAATGACAGCTTTGCTCATATACTCGTCAGAAGTGCTGATGATATACTGCCCGTGGCACTGGTTTTTTTGATGGGAAAAGCAGTGACTCTCCAGAAAGAACCTCTGTATGAGATGTCTGGCTGTCTTTCACAGGCTGTTCTTCAGAGGCCAGATCTGTTAACCTTCAAAATCAAAAGGATCCTTCCGAAACCTCTTTGTCTGCTTAGAGCTAAGAAGAAGGTATTCTGTATCCACTGCCTATTTCCCTCATGATGGCTTAAGAAAAATACAAACAAACAAGCTCAAGACAGCAAGGCAGCTGTTCCCTCTGTGTCTTCTTCCCTCTCACTTTCTCCCCTCCTCAATCTTTGTCCCCTTTTCTGGGGGGTCTTAGGACAGAAATAGACTTGAAATATGGCACTGCAGACCTTTCTTTATAAAGCCCATTTTTGACTCATGCAAGATGACAAGGAAACATGTTACATATGAGAGTGTCACAAGTCATCTATCCTGTGCTAAAACCACAGGTATTTGGTATAGAAGGAAATGTAGAGTTATCCTGAAATGAATCGAGACTGAAGAATGTCCACAAAATAAAATAAACACAGGAGTGAAACACAGCATTAACTCCTGTTGCCTCCCTCTAGCTTTTTTTGGTGAAACTAAGAGGAAGGAAGAGGAGAGGTAGTACTAAAGGACAAATTAAAATACTGTAGGCTTCAAAGGACAGATCAGTTTGCACAACACATTGCTGTTTGTTAGAGTGCTTGTTCAGAAAGCAAACAGGCTGCCATGTAAATGTTCTATCCCTGGCAGTGTTCAAGACCAGCCTTGGGCAATGTGGTCTAATGATGTGAGATGTCCCTGCTCATGGAAGGGGGATTGGAACTAGGTGTTCTTAAGGTCCTTTCCAACCAGAACCATTCTATGATTCTGTGTATCTTTGTGTTACATTGACCTTGTTCTGGCTGATGGAAAGGGAGCACTGTGTAATGAATGGCAGATGCCTGCATCTTGAAGCAGTTTACAAACTTTTCCTTTACTTTGATTTTCCGTATAAAAACCCAGCTGGTAGAAAAAGGCATATAAAAGCATGACAGAATTTAAATTAAAATCCACAATAGTCTGTGTGGAGAAGTGTCCTGTCTCCCAATCTGAGTAGTAAGGCATCCTTCTAAATCAACTAAATTTACAGTGGTCCTAAAACAACGTAAAAGCATTTTAAATTCTATTTTGTATTCATTTTTATGAATGCTCTGAATAATAAATCCCTCCTTTTAATCTTTATGCTGTTAGCTCCTACTTGTTTACTATTTTAAACTTCACAGGGATTTTTTGTGAGGTTTGCTTCTTTAACCGTGAAGTAGTCAGGGGTTTATGTAATTATGAAGTCCTATGTTTTCTAAGGAAACTAGGACAAAGATTTCCCGGGAGGAATTAACAAATAATTGAAATCTTGAGGAAAATAAAACAACAATGGAGCATCAACCAACAGGTTTACATGTCTCTGATATTTGACAACATTTGATTTAATTTGTTATTAAGTATTTTAACTAAGAGATGTTCTGCACTTTTTACTCTGTGCTGCTGTGTTGGGGTTTAGGAAAGTAGATGCAAAATTTGGACTCAGTCAGTTCTGCCCTGTGTCTTATGAGGTTACTATATACTCCTCTGCTTCATAGGTTGTCATCCCTCTCCTATTGTTCATTTCTTTGTCCTCCCATTTCCTTTGCTTTAGGCAATCAGTATTTCTGGCACTGTTTGATACCTCCTGTGACTCTGCCAGAGGCAGAATGACATATTTGTGCCACGTTTGCCTTTCCTTGTGCTCACCTGTGTGCCTATAACTCAACAAAATAAAATTTAAGGTGAACTTTCTTCCTCTTTCCTCTTCGTTGGATGGGACAAAGCTTCTGTTTCATTAATCTTTACTGTAAAATCTGGATTCTGGGAAATTTTGCTGTGGTTTCTCTTAGGAATATTTTTAGTTAAGATGCTGCATTGGGTTTATGTGGCAAGGTTTTCTTAACAGGAGAGGGCTACAAGAGTGGATTCTGTGAGAAGACACCAGCAGCTGCCCTCATGTCTAACAGAGCCAGTTCCAGATGTGTCTAACGACAGAGTCCATCAGCAACTTTTGTAGCACCTCTGGGATAACATTTAAGAAAAGGTAAAGACCACTGTGCAGCAGCATCTGGGAGAGAGGAATAAGAAAATGTGAGAGAAGTAACTATTCAGACCAAGGTCAGTGAAGGAAGTGGAGGAGGTGCTCCAGGTGCTGGAGCAGAGATTACCCTGCTGCCTGTGGTACAGACCATGGTGAGGCAGGCTGCTCACCCACAGCCCATTGAAGTCCATAGTGGAGCAGATCTCCACCTGCAGCCCATGGAGGAACCTGTGCCAGAGCAGGTAGATGTGTCCTAAAGGAAGCTGTGGGGATGGAGTCCATGCTGGAGCAGGGTCCTGGAAGGAGTTGTGGTTCATGGAGAGAGAAGTCCATGCTGAAGCAGGTTTTCTGGTAGACCCCATGGGGGATTCACAATGGAGCAGTCCATTCCCGAAGGGCTGCACCCTGTGGAAAATACTCATGCTGGAGCCGTTCTTGAAGAATTGCAGACCATGGGAAAGATGAACTTTGGAGAAGTTCATGGGGGATAGTATCCCATGAGAGGGACACTACACTGGAGCAGGGGAAGAATCTGAGGAGGAAGGAGCACCAGAAAAAATGCTTGCTGAACTGACTGTACCCCTAGCTGCTGTTCCCCTGCGCTGCTCAGGGGGAGGAGGTAAAGTCAGGAGTAATGTTGAGCCTGGGAAGAAGAGAGCGATAGGGAGAAGGCATTTTTGGATTTGTTCTTAGTTCTCATTATCCTAATCTGTTTGAATGGCAATAAATTAAATTAATTTCCTCAAGTCAATTCCATTTTGCTCATGATGGTAATTAGAAAGTGATCTCCCTGTCCTTATTTCAACCCACAAGCTTTCTGTTGTATTTTTCTCCTTGTCTTGTTGATGGAGAGGGAGTGATAGAGTGGCTTGATGGTCACCTTGGCCAACCAAGGTCAACAAACCACAGATGCCAATTTGTCCTCAGGAGTCTGAGCTACGAGATCAGCCTGTATGCATCATGGTACACTTAGCTCCGCACAAGCTGGCCTTTCTTTTCAGAAGTATTGACAAGACAGAAGATAGAGCAATGACTGGAGACATAAGGCCTCTGAACTACAGTGTCCATATGCATAGGAAAAACGTATTATCTTGAAAGCTCAGATCTCATACAAAACTTTTTGTGGTTTGTTTATTTGCGTAGTTTTTACTTGTGTATTGTTTTTTTGTGGAAAGGAAGCACTTTTAATCTTTTTTTAGATATTGTATTATGTTGTCTGCATGGTAGTGCTTAAATTTTGTAGAAGCAGGTGCAGTGGGCACCAATATTGCAAGACTTACAATTTGCTAGAGAGTACTCATGCCTGCCTTTTCACCTAATTATCTGGGACTATCTAGTCTTAATTATTTAAAGAAATAAAAAGGGTGTTTGTAATCTCATTTGGAGATGCAAAGAAATATCTGTCCATGCTTTGCAACAGGCTGCATATTATATGTAAAACAAATGCACATCTGTGAAGAGAAGCAACTTGAAATACAGCTAAGGAGTCTATGTCTGTTTATGTGCATGCTATGTATACATCTCTGAAATTGACTTTTATGCCAGAAGTACATTTTTCCTCTAAGGAATCATCACTTCAGTGATCACAGTGTGTCATGTTGAAGTACTGATATAGAAAAGCCAGCTAAACTGTAACATCAGAAAGCAAAGAAACAACAAAAGGTGAAAAGTAGGCTCAATTATTAACCTTAATTTCTAAATGGAAATGTCTGTCTAGGAGGATTTGAGTGAATTATGCTGCGATTTAATTCTGAACTCAAAATATTGTTTTGGTAATTTTTGGAACCCAAACTGTCAAACTTCAATTGTGTGTGTTAGTGAGAGGTTTTGGCAAGACTCAGTAGCCTTTTCCGGTTTAACAGATGAATTTATTGCTTCCATCTTGGAAAAAGGTAATGTCCTTAACTGTAGCATTCAGGTAAGACTGATGGTGTTTTTTTGCTTCAGCTGTACAAATCTGTACCTGAAAGTGTATTACATCTTTTAGTTGTCACTGTTCCTTGCATACGAACAAGACCTCCTTGTTTTGAAGGTTTTTTGCAATACCCCAGCTAACTGTTGATGTTAGGAGGCTGAATTAAATGTTTCCTATATCTTAATAATCTTAGAGATTCCCTCCATACTATGTAAAGTCCAACTCATTTTACTTCTGCCCTGAATTACTAATCAAGTTGGTGAAAGGCAAAATGGCTCCAGCTTGCATGGAAAGCTGTAGGGATTTTGGTATGCTGTAAGCAGAGTGGAAAGAAATCTGCTTCAGGGGCCTGATGAAGTGAATGCTGATTCACTCTTAGCTTTGATCTCTGGCTGGAAAGGTTGGCTTATTCCTTACAAATACTCTTTTTCATCTCCTTTACAACTCTTTTCCTGAAAGTATTTATATGAGTTCTCAACTGAACGTAATTGAGTTATGGTGACTTTATAAATGTCTGCTTGCTGTGGCTGAGCCTTGGTAACCAGCTGTGTGATTATTCAGACTTTGCTGCAACTCCAGAGTAAAAGTATTGTTAGTTCTAATGACATCACTGTTTTGTGAGATAAATGTAGAGTTGGTGTAGACTGCTATTTCCTTCCTTTTGCGAGTATGGACAGCTACATGTACCCTGAGGGATTTTTCATATGACAGCTGTGCAGACCAGTATGGAAAGAAAGGCCTGCTGAAATGCAGAGGTAAACGCACCACTAGTTATACGTATGGGATGGTAAGTCACAGAACAGGATTCCAGTCATTTACTATCTCTGCAGGGGTGGGGGGACATGTTTGCTGTAAGATCCTCATCAGGATCAGGTTCTAAAAGGTTTGATAAAGACATGGACATTAATCTTGTGCTGCCTTTATCACTCAGGGGGTTCTGAATTATTAAGTTCTCATAAACTTTGACTTTTTTTTGTTTGTCTAATTTACTGAATCAGAGATTGAAGAGAGTGAATAGCATATGCCATCCTTTTACTTATTACTAGTCTGTGTAGCTGCTACCTGTACAGGGAGTTTGTTTTCATATATACTGCTGGATAGATGCTTTGAGAATCAGATGCATGGGATTTATAAATCACACACATAGTCAGGGATTGTGTTTTGTAACAAAGTAAATCTAGTATAGTCTAGAATAAATATTTATGACTGCCAAAACTTTTCTAGAATCTGAAATTGCAGCAGAAATAACTTGGGTAATATCCCACATGAACCTCTCCACCTTTTGATTACAAAAATCATAAAGCATTCTTCACCCCACCTTACTTTGACTTTCCTTGACCTCTGCTTTCCCCATGAGCCTAAGCATTGAAACTTGTCACCATAGTTCTATGCAAGAACAACTAACCAAATACCACAAGCTACCATTCAGTTACTGGTGACCTCTCTGTATTAACCATCTCTTAATGTGTTATCCAAGTCCGGTCAACAATGGTAAGATGCTTTGGTGGGGTTGATTCTTTTCTTTTGGGGTTGTTGTGTCTTTTCTACCACTACAAGACCATCACATGGAGAACATGTGATCTTAGAATTGCTCTTGAAACTCTATGCAATTAAGGACTAACAGAATAACTGTATAACTAAAAGCTTATCACCACCACCTCATCTCCCAAAGCAAATGACAAAAAAAAAAAAAGTCTTAACTTTAGAATTGGCTATCTTTGGTATGTGTATGGAACTGAGACCTGCAGCTGTAATTGTCCAAGTAGGAGGTGGACAAGAAGATGGTGAATATCCCAGTAATTACAAATATGTTGTGATATCTGTTCAAAATAAACAGGAATCTGGGGTGCTTCAGAAAGCTTTTTTCTCATCATCCAAGTTCTTATATTTGAGTAAAATACGATTATTGCTTATGAAGAAGCTGAGGGTTCATTTCTCATGACCAAACTCTGATCATAGAATCATAGAATAGTTGGGGTTGAAAGGGTCTAGATATTTTCTAGTCCCACCCTGCTGCTCAGAGCAGGGTCAGCTAGAGCTTGATAAATATTTCATATGAAAATAATAGCTTTGGAAAAGAGTTATATGGTCTTACTTGTCCTGAATTTTAGGAGGCAAGATTTAATGCTCCAGGAAAAGCTGTCAGTGTCTGGTCCTACACTACTAATTCTGAAGGTAGTAAAGCCAAAGTTTCTGTCTCAGGAGCCCAGTTCTGATGACTACTAGTGCACTGTTCAGACTTGTCTCTAATACTGCTCTCAAGCACACTATGCCTGGAGAAGATGCCTTTTTTGTGGTCCAAGATTAAATTGTTTTGCATTACATCACGTCCTTCTCCAGGTCGGCCCATCAATATGAAGGGACCAAGAAGAATGTGATTTCCAACTGGAGTACTCTTTAGTGGCATAGAAAACCTGGCAGGGATGTTATTCCTACTATTAACACAATGTGGAAAATGTGTGACTAGTATGATATGATGTTTGTTAGCTGCATAAAAGATTTCTGGTCTTTAATTATTATTAAGCTTAACTGTAACCAGCCCCTTGTTGTGGTAGGTCAGATACTTCCCAATATCCTAAAAGAAGGAAATCATCCTTTAGATGCCACTAGTTTTGTTCTGCAAGGAGCTTAAACTGGCAGCATTAGCCAGGCTTAAGATTTCTGGATTGAGTGAGGAACCAGAGTTTGGTATGAAACCCTCTACCCTGAATTTGTCTTCTCCCTTTTTCTCCTTCAGTAAAAAAATGACAGCATGTCAACGATAATGTGAAGGAAACTAGTTTCCTTACTTGTCTGCTGGAACTAGGAAGGCAGGAGATCGTAATACAAACTGGCTGTCATGTTTCAAACCCTGTGCACAACAAAACTATTACTGGTCTTGCTGTCTGATGGGTATCTTGCCAGCAGGTGCAGATTTACACTCCTTTAGTTTAAAAATACTGTGAACACATTCTTTAATATGCAATTTGGAGCTCATAAACCGTTGCATCATCCACATTGAGCTGCTGTGTTCCTTATGTTCTCAGGCTGTCTTCTGTTTCTGTGACTTCCCAGTTGTCCTCCCATCCTCACATTTTGACCTTCAGTGTTTTTTCTCAAAACCAAAAAATATATGGCTATCTACCCACCCTTGCCACTAAACTCCTGTTTTACCTTGGGGCAGATGCTAATATGCATATGTAATGCATTCCAGGGCTGAGGTTCCTACGTAGTTTATACTCACAGCTCAATAGTGTTATAGAGCTCTATTTTACAGGATGCCAACAACTTTTTGAGTTCTCTTTAGTTTGTATTCCAAATCTGTTGCTTAAACTGTTAATTTGCCTTGTTTGCTTACAAATAAGCAATTTATTGTTTAAATGAACCCTTTTCAGTACTTTACAGCTACTTCGTCAATACAGAGTATTTAAGATCTGTCACAGGTTCACCTTGCTATCAGAAAATATCATACAAAAGCTACTGCTTCCTTAAAATGACAGAAGTCAAGACTGCTATTTTCTCACTGCATGTTGCAGCCCCAGGCTTTCAGGCACACTTCAACTTACAGAAGTAATCTGATTTCAAGGGGCCTATGCACAGGAATGATAGTGCACATCTAAGTGTTGGCATGATTTAGACTATGATTAGATATCTCTGCAACCAGAATCATTTTGTTCAGCTCCAGTTGATGAAGCTGCTGGTAATATGAGCTTTTTTAGATCCGAGTAGGGTAGCAGGTGCACATGAGCTACGGGTTTGTTGTGAAACAACACTGTTTAGTTGATACTCTTCTTGTGCACTCATCACATTCAAGAATTATCAAGTTTGCCAAGGGATGGATATCTAATTCTGTCAACAAAATCCTGCCACTAAAGCAGGGGAAATAGTCATCTACCTTATGCCTGATGGGCAGCATTTTGTTGAGTCTGATGTATTAAGGCTTCGAAGGTCCGTTGGGCTTTGTTTCAGTATTTTCTTAGCCACACTGAACACAAGAACTCCCTGAGTGCCTTTGATATTACCACATTATCACTGTGGGTGGTACAACTCCATATCAGTAAGAATAATAGAGTCAGGTCCTTGGCATTTCTTCTAAAAAATAGCAAAACAACCTTGCATCTTCAAACATTCTTCCGTAGAAGTTTCTACCAACCAATCATTAGAAGCATTAGAATTAAGATGACTAACAACACACTGTGAGTTATCCTAACACCACCTAATTGCCCAATAGGACATATAGTTATAGAACTGACTTGCATAGAATATATCCTTCATGAAAGCATTTAGGTATTAAAATCCTAAAAAAATAGATGCTTGGTGTTTCACTGTAACATACACTTCAGGACATCTTGTTTTCCTGGCAATACAGAGTAAAATCTCAAGATGCATGGATATGTTTGCCTTCAGTAACATCCTAAATGGAATGATAAAACTTGGAAACTTCTGGAAAAATGCTTTTCCTATATCAGGTACATTATGATTGGTATAAGAGTTATGTTGATGATGTACTTGGTTTTGTGTCTGCTCCTTATTTCCTTATCAATGTTAAATTTAAGATGGAGAAGAAGAATGGCTGTTGACAAAATCACCATGCTGGGTAAAACTGAGGTCATGCTGAAACTGAGTTCAGGCTTTCAGACTTCTGACAAAAATGCCCATTACTGACCTTTGGTAAACTTACTGCTCTGAAAATAATAAAAGGTGATTTGTTGGGCTTTTTTTTTGTGAAACACCATATTGTCTTTCCACACCACCTTACTTATCCTGAATTGGATTTTGTCTATCTTTCAGCTAGCGTAAACTTGGCATAAGCTCTCAATTACTGGTTTGACTAGCTAATGTCACACTTGTGTTGAGTATGTCAGATCTAAATCAAATGTATATTGGCAATACACCTATTGGATAGTCACAATTACAAAAGGGATGACCTAGGAACGGAAAGGATAAAACTGCTTGTATCAATCCTTTTCTGAATCAAATAAGCAGGTGATTAAATGACTCAGAAGTGTCCGATGATGGGTTTATGCCAGGTCCTAGAGGAGTTACTAAATGCTCACTTTTAAAGTCCTTGAATTATTCCCATTCTGTCCAGGGACTGCCTCAGGGTGGGTGAAGTAGTTTTGTTTCATAATATTTTCAAAGTACTAAGCTCCGGGAACTTGCTGACCTGCAAGTTGGTGAAGGAAATCAGAATAAGCAGTTGCCTGTACATTCCTAAATTACTACGTGCTGCACTGAACGTGCCAGATCTCCTCCTGCTCTTTCCCAGCCCCTTCTCTGTTTAATACTTTGTCCTATGTTTTCTTGGTTATACTGACACAGCTGTTTGTGCACCTGTATGAAAAATTATTAAACCTAGGAAATGGATCTCAGTGAAGCACTGTGAGCAAAACATGTGAGTGGGTGGGTTTTTTCTTTTTTAAATTGACTCAGCTTTGATAAACTTCAGAAGATCCCCTACAAAATGTGCAAGTATCTGAGACCTGAGCTTTGCCAGCTGAGAGAGTGAGAAGTGGGGGTCCTAAATGTTGTTTGATCAACTGGAAGTTGAAGATGACTTAAACTCTCTCATCTACAAACACTGACTGTTAAATGCACTTTGCCTCTAAAGCATTAAGGATTATTATTAACTTAGAACCAGAAGAGTGACCAGATACATTTTAATGACAGTGAAAAATAAGGTGATGTACACATAAATGAAGCCATTCGCAGCAAGTATATAGGGGAGATCTTTTAACTTCCTTCTGTTCCTCATTGTCAGGGGGTAATGGCAGCTCATACAGCATTTACACAATGAAAGGGACCATTTGAAGGCAATCTAAGTAACCTGCAGTTACCGGGAACACTAAAAAAAAGCACATTTTACTCTCTCACTACAGTTAAAAGCTCAGTTTTAACTTGAGGGGGGAAGAGGTAATTTTGGAAGCCTGTTTAGCTTGATTTATTTGTGGCTTGAGAGCTCAGATACAAAGGCATATTTGCAATTTAATTCTTGCTGCAAGGCTTGCCAAATACCCTGGGACTTTAATGAACCTGGGCAGGGGGGAGAGACTTCTTTACTTATGAATATGCTTTAAATTAAAAGTACCAACTGGCAGCAGAATTTTGAAGGCTGGGTGCACAACAGGGGGAAAGAGCAAATGGTAGAGCACTGCTCATAACCACAATCGAGGACATTTTTTATCCCCGGAAAGGTGTGCCCTTATAGAGACTTTGAACAGATAATTTTTTCCACCATGCTGCTCCTTGTCTTTTTCCTGAATGCCAGTTTTAAAAGCATGCTTTATTGTTTCTCCATTTTGATGTATGCTGAATATCAGAGTCAGAGCACCTCAGGCAGTGTGTGCTTGGCTGGCAATTCTATAGGAAGCAGAAGGAACTTTGGAAAAAGTTGAAAAATAAAATTCAGCTCTGGAAATTATCTGCCACAAAAGTCACTTCTTCTTTACAGTAAAACCGAACTAATGATTTGTTGAAAAACAGAGCAAAACAGAGAGCCCAATCCTAGTAAAGACATATGCATGGTCCTGTGGTGCAGGTGGACAAAACCAGTCAAGCTTTCTCTGATAATGATACACATAGAAACTACTTTTCTCCTAAAGATGAAAGTAGTCATGTTTTCTCTCTAGCATGGAAAAGACTTAATTCTTCTTTTCTTCCTCTCCTCTTTTTTTTTAAGCTGTTGTTTGAAATGTTGGTGCATCTTGCTTCTGACATGCCTTGCTATAGCTTTTGACATGGAATTACTACAGCATCAGCAGCAGTCTGCAAGTATTTACAAGCAGCAAGCCCTGTGCCCCAGCTGCCACAATGAGGTTTTCTTCTTTTTGAACTCTGGTCCCCCGGGTTGGTGTGGTTTGCAGTGCACATGCAAGCCCCATGAATGTACTCCAACCTTGTCTGCCTCCCAAGTAGGTTCCTGCATTTCTCCCAACATACGAATCCTTCACAATCCTGGGACACGACAAACAGTCTTTCTGTGCTTCTTGAAAGGAAGTGGAAAAAGATTTCATTTTGTCCATTGAAGCTATATAGGGAAGTTAAAGGGTAAGCTCCTGGTTGTCCTAGTCCTTAAAGAGGCATACTTCTATCAATGAGATAAGATCTTACTGCAATTAGTGGATTTAACCATAGTCTGTCATATACAATGATTAACAAGAATGCTTTAGCACGTTATCATCTAAAGGTTAAAACATAAGCCAGCTTGCAATTAGAATACCAAATATACTTCATAGAGATGTGGTAGTACCAGTCAACTTAGTGTCTTGAAAGACCCTTACAAGATGGACAATTGTTTTAAAAACTCTTACCTGACATACAGCCCAGTACTGGTTCTTAACATCACCTTTCTTGGAAAAACTCCAGAATAAATATGTCACTATATTTTACACCTGTTCTGAGGTTGGGTGTGAAGCATATTTCATTTAGGAGAGGAGCAAGATCCCAAAGTGGGGACTGCTTCCCTGGGAATATCCATCAGTGAGACCTTGTTCCTGTGAGCCCTGCTAATTGCTGTACTACAGCGGGAAGAGAGAGTCAGTCTCCAGAGCACTGTTGTAGAATAAGTAATAATGCTAATAGTGGTGTGTGAAATAGCTGGATGCCAAATCTACATTAGGAATTACTTGCTTTGCAGGTGTTGAGGGTTGTACTTGTCGGTATTTTTTTGCCAGTGATTCTGGCATTAATTCATAAAAAAGACAAATTCACTTTTTTAACCATGAGTCTCTCAGCATACATTGATTTTATGCAGTTATTTGGAAAGAGGTGTTTGCAAAAAGCCTTAATTCTGGAATTTATTTTTTATTTCCCCAAAGTAATGCCTGTACTTGCTGATTGCTGGGTCATGGTCAGAGCTTACCTCTGTTGTCATTATTCATTCAGTGAGCAAAAAGTTTAAGTTCTTTAACTGCCTGCAAGTTCTAAATGAGCCTAGACTGATTTTTGTGCAAACTGCTGCTGTGCTTTCAGAGAAGTTAACTACAGGAGGTGCTGGTTGCTCTAGAGTTTAGAAATGAGACCACTTTTTTTGAACTCTCA
>NW_009922272.1:0-59761 GCF_000696875.1 Nestor notabilis | reverse complement strand
AGGGAAAGAATCATGAATTCATTAGAATAAATGGGAAGCATCATTGCCTTAAGAAAATAATAATAAAAAAGGAAGATAAATAAATAAAACTGGGATTCTATCTTTGAGGTGTTTGTAAAAGTATGCTTTTTTCCCCATGGATGAGAATCTTACAAAGGAAGGACTGCTTTAAGGTGACGTTTTGAACAGAAATTATTTTTGATGAAAAACTTCTGAAACAACTCTACTACATACAGATTTAAAAGCTTAACTTCACTCTACTGTGTTTTACAATCTTGACTTCTGTGGTTTCTGACCTACCCTGATTTTAGATGATAAATATTTTTCATTGCTGTATACAAGTATAGTACAGAAGGGTTTTGTTTTGTTTTCAGGAATATTGCTAACTGAATTGCATAATAATGTTAGATTGATACCATGGCTTTATACAATCAAATGCTGTCTTGCTGGATAACTTGGGGTAAAAGTAAAACATGCAATAAATTGTAGATTTGCTCTTGTTTTTGCTTTGTCACTATACTGTGCTTGAACAAGTCCTGAAGCTCAAACTGTTATGTTTAGCAGATTGCTTCTAAAACAGCAGCTTGAATAAAATCATCTCAAGCCTCTCTGAGTAAAAATGAGTTCTGGCCACTGGGGAAAACTCTGCTCGGTAGGCTGGATAATGTCATTTCACACTGTTCGTTGGAGGAATTAGGGAAGGAAATTAGATACCTTTCTATATCAAACAGCTTTCTAATCAGCATTAAAAGCTGCTTTACTAGTTACTGTTCTCTCTTTAGAAAACACTATTCAATATTTGTAATTTTATTGCTGAATTCTCATCATTTTTAAGGGATAGATTCTCAGCTCTGCCTGTTGACACTGTTGAAAGAACCATATAGGCAGTGTGGGAAAACTTTTGTGTTTGGTGTTAAATCCCATGCTTGATCCCTTCATTGCTGCTGTAAAGGATGAATTAAAGAAGCATAGGTTCTACTTTAATCTACATCTGACTCCAACCATTAGGTGTGCATGCATCTGGATATTCTTGAGACAGATACAGGCTGTAACCTAACCTAGCATATAAGAGATCTGGGGGTGAAGTAAAATGAATTTCTATTGTGTTTCCAAATTTGTCTTCCTTTGTAATTAGCATAGCCAAATGCAAACTCAGAGAGGATTTAAAGAAAACCCAGAGAAAGCCTTGGAAGGTATAACCATTAGAGAGGCTGTGCCATTCCAGCTAATCAGAGTTTTATTTCCCTCCTCTCTACTTCTTATCCTATTAACTGAACTGTGCTTGTGAGTAATGATTTTATGACTGGTCCTGTACTCAAGTATTGCTTGCCAAAAGAAATTCTATTTAGTGTAAATGAAATGTTGCCTATTTGGAAAATCAAATTTCTGGATATGCATTCCTTGAAAGTGTAACAGCTACATATTCAGCAATAAGTTACTGCTACCTTGCTGCAATACTATAATACACTGACTTTGATGCTGTCTTTTTACATTGCCTGCCTATTTCACAGCATCTGGGAATGCAGACTAATTCTCTAGGTTTGACCCAAACTTCCTCTGTTGCCTTAGGCCTGTCTTTGAGACCCAGATGCTTGGATTTGAGGACTTACTTACAAGCTTGGAAGAATCTGAGCTTGGGCTTCGTCCACTCTGTGTCCAGCTTGCACAAGGGCAAAACCAGCTATTGTCTCCCTTTACCTCTCTGGCACAGGTTATGTAATTCTTGATATCACAAGTGGAATCAATGTAAACTGGAAACTTTTCACTCAGGAGGACTCTCAACATTTGCAATTCTCTTCTGCTTGCCAATAGACAGTAACTAATGCTACTGGAGACTGCTTTTTCCTGTTCACTTTGATATCTACTCTGCCTGCACTCCTACAGCCTACCCCAAGGAGGACAACACACAAATGCATGTTGATTTAGCTTTGACTGTTACATGACAGATTCACGTAAAAGTTCAGACTACTTGACTAGTTCTAGATGCAGTGGCTGCCTCCTATGAAAATATATAATCTGTAAATGATCAGTGTGGTATGGAATTGAGTGAGGGCTGCCTCACTCAGTTACTATTAGACAACAAAACAATACCTGCAGAAAAAGAAAAAAAAAAATTGTTTTGGGATTCTCTGCTGTGATCTGCTGTTCCCTTCATTCAATTCATGTCTTCTGAGGTGGCTGCACGGACTGTGACCTATTTCTCTAAGCAGATTTCAGTAGAAAACTGCATGAAAAGACAGTGTAGAAAATATGTGACACTGTGTGTTGACTGTAAGAATAAAAATACATCAGAATCTTTGCAATACGTCTTCAGCTAACGGAAGTTGGAGTAAAATTGCCACAACTTCCTATGTCTGGAAATCTGAGAGGGAATATGAGCATTATTTCATCCCAGCTACCCGGTTTAGGTATTCCATTCTGGGGAACAGAATGGCCTCTCTTCTTTCACTGGGATGATTGCATGGAATTCCCCATTCTGGCAAAAGCAGTGGTTAGGTCCTTAAAAGTCTATAGCTGTGTTTGATGATGCTGAGAATAATCTTGTTCTGCATACTTACTTGCCAGTCACATCCTTGTTGGGATGAACAGAAGTGTCTCACGCTTTCCCTCAAACACAGCTTTGTGCAAAGGCAGTATCTCCTGCCACCAGGACTTACTCCTTGTACCAGACGCTGATGCTGATCTAAGTCTGAGCAGCCATGAACCTGTGCTACACTCCTTAGGCAGACTTTCCTGAGGGCTGATCTACCTTTCCACCATATGGAGTAGTTGCAGGAATATATTCATCACCCACCCTTTGCGAATATTGTGTGGAATCAACTTAGTCTGCCTGAAGGCAGTTGAAGTAGCTGGGGAAGAGACCCTTCAGCTGTATTGAGTTATCTGTTTGTACGACCAAACAGCCAGCCAGGGCTGTGGGATTTGGTCCACTTTTGTAAATTTCAGTGAGGTAATTAGGGCAGGTTGTGGTTAAATAGACAACTGCTAACTGGGACTTTGAATTGAGCCACCAGCACCCTTCTTCCCCTACCACAGTCCTCAAAAAACAGTTGGACGATAATGACTTCCCCTCACTTAATAACCATACCCAAATTACAGCCAAAGATGGAAGGCTTCATAGTCTATTACAATTCACCAATCTCTGTAGTCCACACATTTAATTTTGGTTTAGTGCTAATGCTTTCTGCCAAAATATCTGAGACTTAAATGCTTTATTTAATGTAAATTTACTTGGAGTGGAAAAACGTAGTCCAACGTAGTAACGCTGAAAGTATGCTTGAATCCAGAGTCTTTCTACAACACTACTGGTAATTGCCCCTTTTTGTGTTGCATTTGATTGTTTTTCAAGTAGGTTTACATAAGGCAATTCCTCCTGATGTCCCTGGAATGGAATTACTCTTTGCATCCAAGCTTTGGCTGAGTAAGATTGATGCTACATGTTACAGAGTTTGCACACCATGCCATGTGTCGCCATGTTACCTTGCATATTCATAGGCTTTAACGCCTTTTGGAGGAGATTGGGATTTTTATAGAATTGGTGGTAAGAGAACTGTCCCAGGACTTGAAATACTTGCTGATCTGAGCTGGTTCTACAGTAAATGGTAAATAATTCAAATTAAAGTACTTTCCTCTATATGTGCCAGTAGTAAGGGGACTTCATTTACTTACTTTCAGTGGTTTCATCCTCTGCTGTTCTCACCCTGCATTATTCATGTGCAACCTTGCAAATTGCTTCTTGTTCTTACAGCACTGATATAAATCACAGGGCCATTTTCTCTGGAGGACTTCAGCCTTAAGCTCCACAGCTTGTTTTCAAATGAAAACCATGTTCAATTAAGGTGATTTGTTTGCTGCACAAAAATTTAAGTATCTCATACTGCCATTTATAGAGAGGGAAAACTGAGATGATATAAACACAGCATGAATATGTCTTGGGTTTTCTGCCTTCACCCTCCACCTGTCTCTTTTCTAGACATTTCCAGCTGAGATACAGTCTGCTGGAAGAAGGGTGTGATGACAGTGCTACCAACAGTGTAGGCTGTGAGGTGATCTGCTTTTGTAAATGACTATAACACACCACCATACGTGGCTGCTTGTCTTACTCTATTCACAGAAGCAGAGAAAATGCTAAGATGCATCTTGCACACACTGACTTAAAGTTAAGTTCCCAAATAAATAACCTTGTTTTCAAGACTGCTTGCTAGATACTAACCAAAGGAAAGTGGAGATGGAAAAAAATCACCCTTCACTAACATTGTTGGCCTTGTGAGGGAGAAAAATACATAACATTGCTCTGAAACAAGGCATTGTCTGGGGTTTTTGTGCTTTTTTCACAGGTGGAGTTAGAAGAATATTTGGCAAACAAAATTTCAGAGTGTTCTGGGGTTTTATATGCTGGTGGTCCTCTATTGGTCTATTGGTCCTTAAGGTTTCTGCAGACACTCAGTGGCTTAGCTCATTGCCCTGCTTTGGGCAGCTCAGCCTCTTGCTCTGGCTTTGCTGTGTATCTCTCAAGTAACTTCTGGTTGTCATTCCTGTGAAAATTAGTCAGGTTGTCACTGCTTTACTTCCAGACACAGTCCCCATGACAAAGCTTGTTTGGTTTAAAAAGGTGGAATTTCTCTTTCTGTGAAGAGGCCATGAGGAAATAAATGCTCCAACTGCCACAGAGTGTATCATCTGGCCTGTGGGACCAAGAGACCTGTCTGACGTGTTTCTTGCTGCGTGGGTGTCTTTTCAGCCAATGTTACGCAGGTTACTGGAAGGGAATCTCATATAGCTTCAATCAAACCTTTTGACTTTCAGCAGCTCCTTTCTTGGCTCTGTGTATGCAAGCCTTTTGCTTCTCAGGCTGTAGATGAGCTTAGCTCTCTGTTGCCCTTGCCTCTGCTCCATTTACACCAGAGTGAATGACTGCTCTGGTGAAGGCAATGGAAAGCCTGGCCAGGGCATCTTCCCAGGAAAACCTATGCAGGTGTGATCTCAGAGCCAGCTCCTCACAAGGGAGTAGAATTCCTTGGTGTTTAATACTTATAAACTTCCAGATCTTACTCTTCAAGAAAATAATTAATGTTTTCTCTCTTTATGAAAATTAATACTACTTTCTGGCTTTCATTATTGTACAGTGAAGGGTAGGTTGGTTTGTTTGTTTTTCCTGATTTCACTAGTGTCTTCTAAAGTTTACCATCAAAAAAATCACACCTAAGAGGAATTTGCAGGGTGAGAGAAACCATCACCATGTTCCACAAGGAGAGAGAAGTATATTCAGAGTGCACATCAAGTCCATCCAAGCAAAAACCCCTTGGTACTGTTAGAAATCTTTTCAAATTACATTAATTTTTAAAAAAGTGTTAATAAGTAAGTTATATAGATTAATACATGAAACACTAACTTGAATTAATTGTATATGATGTTAATTTTGAAATTAAAATAGGCTTTGAGTTTTGTTATTAAAATTAATTAAAATACATTAAAATTCTCTTGGCTTCATTATTTTTTTTGATTGCTGTGTAACAGATATGCCTTGCTTAATATCATCACAACTTCTTATGAGATGGGGAGAATACTGAATATATCCACATCTGTTGAATACTGTCAGTTGTCTGGTAAGACAGTAGCACTAACAGAGCTATTCTGATCTGTATTCCATGCCTAGTTAAATCAAAAAGACAAACAGAAATGCAGGAGTCCTTCAGTTATGCAATAAGTAAAAATCCTGTCTTTTTATATACAATCAATATTATGCTTTTTGTCCTGAATGGACATAGCTCTCATTGTATCTTTAAAGCTTATAGGTCTGACTTGCTAAGGACTTGGAATTTAACACTCCTGACATCTGAGACTGGGAATAGTCGTACTTAGGCTACTAATACCACTGACTCTTGGTTATATTTGCCATGGGCATGATAGAAGTAGATGCAGTAAACCCTAAGGGTTTTCACAATCGCATTACACATAACCCCATGTGGTTAACTTTGTGTTATATTTTGCCTGGTCCCAGGGTCCAAACATCCTGACTCAACACATGTGGGTTGGAGCTCTCTCAGGGAAAGCTATCCCACGAGGTTTTGCTTCCTCTACCCACAGGACACAGTTTGACCTGTTGTTTGAAGTGCCACATATCTCTCTTTGGTAAATGAGGGTGTCACTTGGGCAGACACATCCATGTCCCTGCCTATGTTATTCCATGCTGAGTTTGGACTGCATTTGTTGCTAGGTGTTGTGAAGGGAGGGGTTAAAGACTTAATTCTGAAGCTTATCATTTTATCCAGAAGAACAGGCAAGGGATGATAGGGAAAAGAAGAGCTGAGAGGGCACAAAAAGAACCTAGTAACACTAAAAGGAAGAGAAAAACAGCTTGGGACCCTGCTGATCAAACGGTGTGATGGGGCCTGAAGTCCCAATTGCAAAGAGGGAATTATGTATGAGGAAGATGTGAAAGGCCTGCAGAGCAAATAATTTTTCCAGAGACATGGTAGGGAGCTCATAGTATAAGAGAAATAAAAGCTGGGCAGGCATGGGGTGAGAGAAAGAGGCAAAGGATAGGAAACCTCTCAGCTGCAAATTCCTGGAAGTGAAGGGAGTACCTTGAGAAGTATTGCTACAGGATTGCCTTGTTCTTAATTTTTCCAGTCATAGAATCATAGAATCACAGAATGGTTTGGATTGGAAGGGACCTTAACAATCACCTAGTTCCAACACCCTGCCATAGGCAGGGACACCCTCCACTAGGCCAGATTGCTCCAAGCCCTGTCCAGCCTGGCCTTGAACACTGCCCAACTGGGCCTTAAACACAGGGATTGGCCAGCCACAACTTCCCTGGGCAACCTGTGCCAGTGTCTCACCACCCTCACAGTGAAGATTTTTTTCCTTATGTCTATTCTAAATCTACCCTCTTTCAGTTTAAAGCCATTCCCCCTTGTCCTATCACTACATGCCCTTGTAAAAAGTCCCTCTCCATATTTCTTGTAGGCCGCCTTTAGGTTCTGCAAGGCTGCTCTAGGGCTTCCCGGGAGCCTTCTCTTCTCCAGGCTGAACAAGCCCAGATCTCTCAGCCTGTCTTCACAGGAGAGGTGCTCCAGCCCTCGGATCATCTCCATGGCCCTCTTCTGGACTCGCTCCAATGGGTCCACATCCCAGAGCTGAATATAGTATTCCAGGTAGGGTCTCACAAGACATGGAATGATGATCATTACAAGAGATATAATGATCTGTGGGGCTGTGGTGTGTTTTGCCTGATACCTGTCCAGCTCAGGATGAATATTTGTCTGGTTTTCCTTCACTTGATATGAGGAAGTGATTATAGCATGTGAGATTACAGAGGTGACATTTAGATATGCTCTCATGAGAGGAGCAGGGGGATGAGTGGATCAAATAAGGCTGGTATGTTAGCAGTATGTTAGCAGTAAAGAAATTATGACAACTAAGGTGGGAGATGATGTTACTGGAGACAGTAAGTACAGAAGTGGATGATAGGACATAGAAGAGAAGCATGCATGGTGATCAAGTGTATGGACTGAGGCATATTTCCATCTGTATGCACAGTGTCACAACTTAATGTAGCTCTGATGTTCATGTCCCAGTTGAAGACCTGGTTTTGGCCCTGTATGTCCCCTCCTCCCCCCTCCCATTTACTCTGCTTCTTTGAATTTTGTTATATAAACTCTTTTTCCCTTTCTCACAAAACAGCCAATCTACCTCTGGTGAAAAAGGTAACTGCAGCAAACTGACCTTTACTGTTTGGGTTGTTCTTGGATGCTTCTTGTACTTTTATGCAATCACGCAATGCTCTTTAGCTAACAAAACCTGATCATAGCAAAGTTAATCGCTGATACTGAATAAGGGAACACATCATTCATTTATACAATTTAAACACTGAAGCTTTTTGGAGAGGGAGGAGAAAAGCAGTGGTGTGCACAGCTCTGTGTCTCACAGCTGTTTCAGTACTGTGGCAGCTGAGTTGCTCCAAAACCTGTTGGCATTTTCAGCTTTATGAAATAAAGCACACATTTATACACACACTTGATTACTCTGAATGAGAAAGAGTTAGTAAGTAAGTCCAGCAAAGCATGACAAAACTGATAAACTGTGGGAAGTTTGATAAGGCTGTTTGTTGTTCAGGAGGATGCGACTTGGCAGGGAAAACTGGGGGTAGAGAACGAAGACATGAAAACAGATTGTTGGGAAAATGTACTGATGGATAAGAGGCTTATAACTAAACTATAGAACTGGTAGCTATTGTGTGTAAAAAGAAAGGTAACTAGGATCCTGTAATTAAATTCAACTATGCATTAGATATATGGAACTGTCATTTTGTCTTTCTGTAGATGTGATAGATACAAGCTTAATCTATATGCTTCTGTGAAATTTCCCTTTCTAGATCAGCCATTGTATTTATGTATACATGTATGTATATTACCTCTGTGTGTGTTGATAATCACTTTGTATTAATGTGAACAAAGCTGCCAAGCTCCAGTCAGACACTGGAGAAAAATCTGTAGGGTGCTAGCGGGAGATTTAGGAAGCTGAATGGAGTTTCCATGCAGCTAATTGATATATCAATAACAAGACAGAGAAAATACAGGGGAAATAAAGACAGAGACCATTAATGTTTTATGTAAGGTAAAATGTAAGTGTGTTTTATTATTAAAAAATAAAAATCACAGGGAATATGTATTTGCCACTAAACTTTTTCATAGAATTCTTAAAATTGCTGGGATGCTGTTGTGGGTTGACACCGGCCACCAGCCAAACATCTCACACAGCTGGTCACTCGCTCCCCTGTCCAACTGCATGGGCAGAAAACAGAAAGAAGGTGCGAAGATTCATGGCTTGATATAAAAACAGGTTAATAAGGAATGTGAAAGCTGTATGCACAGACAAAACAAAAAAAGGAATTTATTTGTTATTTCCCTTCATCTAGCAAATGTTTAGCTACTCTCTGGAAAACTGGACCTCAGGATGCTAATCTGTTAATTGTGTAACAAGTGCCATAACCAGGACTATGCCCATTCTTTCCCTTTCTTTCACTGAGCACAATGTCATATGGCATAGGATATTCATTTGGTCAGTTGGGGTCAGTTGTCCTGGTTGTGTCCCCTTCAACTTCTTGCCCACTCCCAGCCTACTCACTGGATAGGGATAAGAAGACAAAGAGAAAAACTCTATGCTGTGCAAACACTGCTCAGCAATAACCAAACCACTGGTGTGTTATCAATACTGCTTTAGTCACAACGTTATGACACAGCACCATATGGACTGCTATGAAGAAGGTTATTTCATTCCCAGCCAGGGGAGAAAAATACATTCTTAAATACTGGCAAATCTTGATGGGCAAAGAGTGGTTCTCCCACACCACTACTTTACATATCCCCCACTCCTCAGTGTATCATTGCAGTAAATTTGCCCAAAGTAATTGCTGTCAAGGTAAGTTGCGAGGTAGGGTCAACAAGAAAGAAGGCTCTGGCTGGGATTTCCAGTCGTTTTGTCATCAGGTGGCTCAAAAAAGCACTTGTGTACCCTGACCACAAGTTAGGGAGAGCAAATTCCCAGTTTACACCGGTGTCATGGTTCAAGCCCAGCCGGTAGCTCAGAACCATGCAGCCATTCGCTCACTCCCTCCCTTTTTCCTCCACCCGTTCCTGGAGGGATGGGGAGGAGAACTGGAAGAATGTACCTCCCATGGGTTGAGATAACAGCAGTCCAGTAACTAAGGTACAACACAAACCCACTACTGATACCAATAATAATAATAATGATGAGGGAAATAACAAGGGGAGAGGACACAACCGCTCACCACCAGACGACCAATACCCAGCCCCACTCAAGCAGCGATCTGGGCCTTCCGGGTGACTCCCCCCAGTTTCTATACTGTGCATGATGTGCTATGGTATGGAATACCCCGTTGGGCTTGTTTGGGTCAGGTGTCCTGTCTCTGCTTCCTCCTGGCTTCCCCTCCTCCCTGGCAGAGCATGAGACTGAGAAAGTCCTTGGTCAGAGTAAACATTACTTACCAAAAATTAAAAACCTGGGTGTTATCAGTTTTTTTCCCAGGCTGAAAGTCAAAAACACAGCACTGCACCAGCTACTAAGAAGGAGAAAAAATGACTGCTGTAGCTGAACCCAGTACAACTGGGCAGAATTATCTGTTACCCCACAGTGCCTGCCATTAGTGTTCTAAATTCAGCCCCACAACCCACCAGTGACTTCCATGCCAAGACAAGCCTTTTGCACGCTGAGCCTAACTCAGAGACCTTAGTAGGAGCCAAACTTGGAGACCATCTAGATTATTCTTTGTAGGAGTTAGTCTCCCCTCAAGCAAAAAGAAACCCTCCCCCCAACTTCAGAGAAAGTTTGTACTTTATTTGTGTTGTGCTAGATAAAAATAAGTACTGTGTGGCTGTAGTATTTCCTAGTTTGTGAGATCTCTGTCAAAGACACAACAGCCAGTATTCTTGAGGGCTGTGTGTATGTGGTTGGTTGGTTGGTTTTATGCAGTGTTAGTCTTTAGAGAGCCTTTATAGTATTTACTTCAAAAAGTTCGTGATGTGACTCGACACAATACTTACCTGCGAGTGAGTTTTGTCTCTGGAGCTTTATTTGTAATAGTAAACATATTACTAGATAATAGTACTTCTAAAACTGATGTATATTCTCCCTTCAAAAAGTATCAAAGTCCAGCTTCAGATAATTGCCTCTAAAATCTCAAATGTTTGAGCTGGTACTTCTAATTGAAGGAAAACTGGCTGTCAATTTTGTATAAAACTGAAAAACTACCTTCAAGTTTGCTATGCAATTTTGCTTATTCATACTGAAAAAACCACTTTTCTTTTGTGAGAACATCATGTGTTCAAGAAAATAGTTTACTCTCAAGATTTGGACAAAGGGAAATGACAGGAAATAACAGATTTACATTAGATATTTGCCCTCAAAGTCGAACTGTGATCTGTGCTGTTTTTCTGTCATCTTGATGGTTTTACAGGAATGTCAACTATAGCTTCACAATAGAATTTGGTATATGGCTCTGAATAGTCACTGATTTAAATGTAGCATACATTTGTTCAAAATGTAGTACATCTTCACGTGCTTTTCTATGAATACACACATCCCTAGATGTACATATTATGCTTATTCCTATACATGTAATTTCAGAATAGTCTCACTTACTAACCAAGATAAAGAAAAATTACCACAAACCCCAAGGACTAATTCAGCTTTTCCTGTAGCAATGCATGGTTTGAGCACCTTGACCTTAAGGTGCAGAGTATAACCCTCAGACAGGGGAACAAAGGTGATACAGAAGCCTTTTTTTCTCTCAGTGTACATGTCTATGCACTCTGTGAAAGTGTGCATCGAACATTTTAAACTCTTAAGCCCTAATTCTCTAAGCATTTAAACACTGCTGTCCAAAAAGGAAACAATTTCATAATGTTTTTTGACATTTCATATCACATTCATAACTTAAACGGCAGCTGCTTCCTAACACCAACCAGAGTACAACCAAGTTGTGGACAACCCTTGTGCCTAAGCAGTTATTTTCCCAACTCAGGAAATATAGCTTCACATTGAACAATGACATTAGCTGGCTTTGTGATCTCTAGGCAGCATGACTCTTGTATGCTTTCATGGATCAGTTATAAAAATTCAAACTCAACCCATGTTCTTTGGAAAATATACTAGGCCTGTCCCCAGCAGGGAATGCTGGAAGTAATAGTTAGAATTTTGAATTTAAAGTTTGGGGCTGTATTTCTAGTGAATTTTAAGGAACAAAAAAAGGATTTCCAGAATGGGCCAAGGGCGCACCCTTTTTAGAAATCTTGATGAAGTTGAAGTGCCTGAATGATTTTGGTAATATTGTTAAATGTTCTTCTTGTCATCCCACAAGGTGCCTGAGCTTGCTGAATGTGAATTTACTGACATACAGCAGTCTGTGTGATTAGGCTGCTGCAATGTCTCCTATCAAATGAGCACCACAGTGCTCAGTGTTTCTGGCTGAGCTTTGGCAGCTACTCTAGGTGACGGCTCTGCAGCACTCTGCTCTTGCCCAGAAAAGCTGCCCCCACAGGACTCAACAGGCCCCTGAGCACAGTTTCTGTCCTACTGGTGTGACCCTGGACTGTCCTCAAGAAGCTAACATTGTGTTGTGAGCATCCACCTCTACAAAGCTCCTGCATTCTTGTATAAGGGGACTGCCACTTTCAGGAAATGCAATGCCCCCTTGCTCTCAGCTTTCCTCCAAATAAAGGCCCTTGTAAGCTGTTCTATGGCAGGTGTCAAAGCATTCACTGAAACCCATTGCAAAAGGGAAGTCAGGCCGAACACAAGTCCAGTATCTGAGACTGGCCAAGGCAAGCCAAAGACTTCATGAGGAGGCCAGCATAGGTAGTTGGCTGATGGCCTGAAATAGCCAATGTCAGCAGCTATGAAGAACTTGGTATGGTCCAAAAAAGTCATAAAGATCCCTGCACACAAATGCTTCTGAGACGTTTAATGCCTTTAAGTGATCCTTCTAAGAAAAATGGACCAGTCTAGGAGGGCTGCCAGAAAATTAACATAACATTTCTGCTTCCTTTATGCAGTAATAACCAAGGGGACACCTGGAAGGCCTATAAAGCAATAGTGTCATTTGATGTCAAGTCCCATAGTTATAGGTTTGTGCTACAGATTATCACACACCCTGGTTCCAAAGCTGCCATAATTTAGAGCAGAATATTTAAGATCTGGTCCATTTCTGCACCACAGATGGCTTAATATCGTGACAGTTATTTTGTCATCAGATTTCGTTTTATTTCTAAGGGATGGCACTATACAGTACACTGGGCCCATAAACACTTATGAAAAGGTGCTTTACTTTTTTCACACTGATTTTCTTTCCACTGAGATTCTGATGGGAAAGGTTGCTTATGTGGACAAGTGTTTATATGATAGATGCCTAAGGATATTGTCATTCAACCTGTAGACCTCACTGCAAACTGGAAGCTTATGCCAGAAATATGAAAACCAATAATGTTAATTTTATTATTATTATAAACCAAAATGTACTAAACACATATTTCCTTTAAAATAAAAGGTACTGTTCTTTATTGCATTTTCCTAGTAAACCCAACTTCATTAGTTTTATGACACCATTTTTACTCATTAAAATTTAATAACATTTGTTGATGAAGCAAGGGAAGTTAAACTAAATTTTAAATAATTCAGCTCTAACTTACTCCCTATAATATATGAAGATGTTACATTGCTTTCTGTATCATTTTGAGCTGGATTCTGAAAGACCCTTCAAGATTTTAGTGGGTTCCCTCAAATCCAATTAACTGCTCAGTTTTATCTTTCATTTGAGGCTCACTTTGTGGCTGGCAGAGTCTTCAGAGAGAAAGAAAAATGGAAAAGTTTAATGTTCTGTTCCTGTCATTGCCCAGACTCCAAATGTGACCATGGATCTTTCCATATTGGCTAAGTGGGGAAAAAGTGTCATGTCCTCTTTTCTTGTGTTTGATGCTAGGGTTTTGCGATTGTCCTGGTTCCAGCTGGAATAGAGTTAGTTTTCTTCCTGTTAGCTGGTGCAGTGCTGTGTTTTGGTTTGAGTCTGAGAACAATGCTGATAACACAACGATGTTTTAGGTGTTGCTCAGTAGCACTTATCCTGATCAAGGACTTTTCAGTCTCTCATGTTCTGCCAGTGAGGAGGGGCACAAGAAGCTGGGAGGAAGCAGAGACAGGACACCTGACCCAAACTAGCCAAAAGTATATTCCATACAACAGCATGTCATGCCCAATATATAAACTGGAGGGAGGTGCCTGGAAGGGATCAGTTGCTGCTCTGGTCGGGCTGGGTATCAGTCGGCGGATGGTGAGCAATTATATTGTGCATGATGGCTGATCTATTTTTCCTTTCCCCTTTTAGTTTTATATTCTCTCTCCTTGTTATTTCCCTTATCATTATTATTAGTAGTATTAGTATTGTAGTGTAATTAATTTTAATTATTAAACTGCTCTTATCTCAACCCGTGGATTTTACATTTCTTTGATTCTCCTCCCTATCCCATGCAGGCAGGTGGGAAGGGAAGGGTGTAAGTGAGTGGCTGCATGGTACTGAGTTACCAGCTGGGTTTAAACCACAACAGTGATCAACATACTAAAATAATTCTTTACAGTGGAACTTTCAGAGGAGGAGGACACCAACGCATCTTGAATGAAAAGAAAGCATCTGATATCACCAAAACCTTTCTTTCCTGCAGCATGTAGAAAGAAAATAATGTTTTGGAAATAAACAATGTTCTGATCCACTCAGAGTATCTGAAACACTTTTTTGGCCTCCTTGAGCTTCAGAGTTAGTTCTTAGGAAGGTCATTATAGGAAGCCAGAACAAAGTCTAGGGTAAGAAATAAGTACATGTTCTCATGTGCTAAGGGCAACTTGTCACTGGTGGAACTTGGTGGTGGTGGTGGGAGGTGGGTTCTTTGTCACAGTCATTTATGCTGATCAGGATGCCTTCATAAGAGACATATGATAACCTCACAGAGCATTCACTGAAAGACTGTTGCATGGACTTTACCAAGCTGAGAGACTGCTGACTTTCAGGCTTACTAGCATTGTGTGACCATGAAAATGGCAGCTCAGGTGTTAAAATCTGCTCATTAAAGTATTTATGGCAGACCAGTAAGTATTGTTGACATTTGGAGGAGGTGCAGCAAGAGCATTTAGTACTCTGTGGAGAACTGTGGTCAAAGATGATCTTGAAGAGGACTTGATGAAAGAGGGACTATGGGTGATGGGGAGGGGTAGAGGATTCCATGAGGGGAAACAACAAAAGCCTCACCAGTTTAGTCTGGCAAAACAAAGACTGGGGAAATACCATCAAACTTTGCAAACATCTCAGATGGAGCAGCACCAGAACATGAGAAAAGCCGTTGAAGCCGAAAGGCCAAGCGGTTACTAAACCAGGAAGGTTACTACGAATTTTTGAAGTGCAGGAATTCAGAGGATGTTCCTGCTATCTCAGTGGCAACTTTCAGGAGTGGTCACCCAGTGCAAGTGCTCAGGGAAAAGAAAAAAAAGATACTTCAAGGAGGGAGCTTTTTTAGACCTTTGAAGAAAATCCTTTGAGATAGGGTTATCAGTAGAAGGGTGTTGCTCTCCAAATGAAAGTCCTTTTCAGGTTCATGTTCTCTATAGTCATGACTCTTTTTGGCCTAAAATCTGTCATGTCCAGGGCATGTTCAAGGCAATTTTGCTCATTTGCTCACAGTGAAATCTTAATGTGACTCCAGATTGAAGCCTAAGAGAGAGCAACTACATTTCTACTACAGCTTTGCTGTTGTTAGCAGCTTTCTCATTGTTTTGCTTCAATGTTGCACACCTCCAGAAGTGATATTGCAGCCTTCAGATTACTGATCAACTGGCAATGTGATGACACTTCCATAATTATGGTCTTCTGTGGGTGATAATAGTTTTTGAAATGGTATCACTGCTTAATGATTCAGCAAAATTCACCTGTATTTTATAGATACCTGAAGTTACAGATGTGTAGCAGGTGCTTCTATTCCAACTCATTTCACTGTGCAGCAGAAACAGTCTACACTAAAAATGCTTCTTTGAGCCAATTCGCTTAGTTGAACCAATATTTTCATGAAGAAAACATAACACATGCAGTTATTTGAAACAGATGTTGAATGTTCAGAGCTTCAAGGAGGTTAATAACATTGAGACTTCTAGAGAATAAATAAGAACACAGTTTATTTCCTCTGCTATATGTCAAATGATGCAAATATAGCTTGGAATTTTGCCCTGATTTTAAAGGAAATAGATTGTCTACATACCAACTTTTTAGACAATCATGAAATCAGCTCATGTCCAAATTTGCATTATGCTTCAGTGCAGATGGTTATTTCAGGTAATACTTGCTATTTTCTTAAACTTAAAAGGATTCTGTTATATTAAACAAAAAGTTTCTTTGGGATTTTTGTATATCTACTATCTTTTTAAAGGAATTTATTAAGATATGTAAGAGAAATAAGAGTAGTATCTCTAGTAAAGCGTCTTTGAATAAGAGCTTATACACAAATATGTCATATTGGTTAAAACAGGACAATGCAAGATGTTTACAAAAAGACCTACTTATTAGTTAACTCCCTTTTTTCAGGGTTGATCAATTGGTAAACCTAAAACTTCCCAACTTTGGCACTTCCTTGTTTATAACCTTTGCCTGTGTATGCTGCTAGTTGCATTGTAATCAGTTGTGCTGTTTTACAGAACTGGGGTTCCAGTATGGCAGGATTTGCACAGTGACAAGTGTGCTTTTTCATTTTATTTAAAGTGAATAGGGGTGAAAATTGAGGTATGTCTGTTTGTATCGGATTGATAAAGATTAACTTGTGCCAGCTTATGACACTTCTTATGCTGCTATATAAATTGGGCACTGTTCTAATCCACTTATCATTTTATAATCAGATGGTAAAACATGAGGCTGATACATTAATTTGCAAAATGATGTCTAATTGCTGGGCCCAAAGTTAGTTCTTCAGTGTCTGACAAACACTTCTAAATTAAAGAAAATTTAATGGTAAAATTGTAAGAATTTAGAGAGGCTTGAAGGCAATCTGCTTACATTATTTGAAGGCAGTGGCAAATTAACAATTGGCCTTCTGGCATGTGGAACAAGTACTGCATTGTTCTAAGTATTGTATTCTAAAGTATAAATAATTTGGTAATTTTAATAAGTAGTTACTGCACCAGAGCTCTGGCTATCTTCTGAGGGTGTTGAAGTGGCATTTTCATTGCTGTGAGCATAAGACAGGGCAGAGTCTATAGGTGGCAGCCACTTACAACCTAGAAGGGTCCTCCACAATAAGTCTTCAATGTAACATGAAGTATTAACACAGTTGTGATGCTGAAATGGCTGTGACACCATAAAAACTGAAGAATTAAGTCATAAACTCTATAGCTGTCACCTCAGGCTTTTCATTTTCATTATAAGGAGACCCCTTCAATTAAAATAGTTTGAAATGAACCTCTTCTATGTCCAGAAAGTAGATCATCTAGAACTAATGACTACTAGTCTACTGAATATTGTTACTGCCAAACCTTTCAGATTGAACTCTAGGTCTCTTCAGAGTGTATTTTATAGCTGACTGCTAATATAGTCATTGCTTTGCTTATGGTCCAGATCCAGGGCTTTCTACTGAAATGTCCAACCAAGCTCATAAAGGGCCTGCTGATGCACTCGGTGGTGATTCTTCCAAGCACAGCAGCAACTTGGCTTGATAGTGCAGAAAGGTTTTATTTAGTGCTATTAATAAGAACAAGTATTTTGACAGATTTTCCTGTGTTTTCCTTTTGGTTAAGAAATAAAATTCTTTTACTTCTGAATCAGGAATTAAAGGTCTCATCTGCAAAGACTCATGCCTCTTCCAAATGCCTGCAACCTGGCACAACAAAATCAAAGCCTGAAAAAAGTAATTTTTTTTTCCCTCTTTCTAGCATATAGAATTTTTTCACACAATTTGAAGGAAACCTTTCTACACAGTGATGTTTTCTCAATACTGCTTAGTACTGCTAATCCAGTAATAATACAATCATAAAGGCCTCTATTTCAGCGGAAGTGATAAATTGCAGCTTATGTGTCTGAAAACTTTGACAATGAATGTAACATTTGATCAAAGCTGAGTGTCAGTATTTTAGAGCCATATGTTTAAGTGCACAGTAGATAAAATAACAGGGTGCCTGGGTAGAAAACAGATCAAAAATGAGTTTCTTCTTCAGAGGCCTTAACATGTATTGACTACTACTGGAAATGTGGCTCCATAGGGGAATTTAAAGACATTTACCCATTTACCATCTGGCCCATGAAGATATACAGAGTGCTCTGGAAGGCTGGAAATACTATTTTTGTTTCTTGCGTTCAGCTTTGTGTAAGTACCTGCATTGTTTATGAACGCACTTCCCACCTGCAGAGCCAGAGTAGGGAGAGTAAAATGACAGTCCATTCTTCTAGTGATAGTGGGGAGGGGAAGCTGGTCTTGGTGACCTGGCAGTGTGCACTTGCAGCCCAGAAAGCCAGCCATATGCTGGACTGCATCAAAAGAAGCATGACCAGCAGGTTGAGGGAGGTTATTATTCCCCTTTACTCAGCTCTTGTGAGACCCCACCTGCAGTACTGTGTGCAGCTCTGGAGCCCCCAACACAAGACGAATGTGGATCTGCTTAAATGAGTCCAGAGAAGGAGTCAAGACACTGGAATAAATACAGCTGAAATCTTTCTACATTTTGCAAACCAGTTTTCATTTGAAATATTGATATACAAATGGCAAATCATTTGTACTTGAGAAAACTATTTCTGAAGTGGAGATTTTGGAGCTTATATTTGTGTTTTACAGAACACTTCCTTAAGCTATTCAACAAAAGAATTATTTCACCCAAATGTGGCATCCTTGTACTATAATGTTTCCTGGGACTTATAGTTCTTTCATATTCCTCATCTTCTTTTCTGATCCAGGCTTCCCCACTGCTTTTTCTGTGTCTGTCTGATACAAATGTCCCAGTGCTATGACTGGGACTGTGCCTGCAAGGGTCAACAGGGCAGAAGACACTCGGGGCATCTTGCTTCGTCAGATGCCATGTGGCAGCTTTCTGAAATGGCTGTTCCAATTTTCAAACTATATGGAGTTTCAAACTGTCACTGGAAAAAAGAAATCTCAGTTCTGTATATGGAGAAGAAATTATTATTTTTTACAAATGGTTTTAGTGGTATGAAAGCTGTAAAAGTAATTTTGACTATGATTGCTGTAAATTTTAGAAAGCCCTTTAGTTCTTATTGTTCTTATTGTGAGACTGTTATTTTTTTTCCACCTTTCAGAAGATGTCCATAACCCTCTGTGTCAGTCTGGCTGGATCAGACTCATCGTCATGGAAAAGTGCCAGCAGGCATTTTCCAAAGGGCTTTTTTGTTTCTTTTTTTTCTTTTTTTTTCTTTTTTTTTTTCCCCCTGAGAATGTAACCTTTAGCACAGGCTCATCATTAACTACAGTCATTTAACACGAAATGCGAGTAGCTGGGTATTTTCCCCAGTTACCGTAGCAACATTACAGGGCATCAGATGGTGTCAATAAACAAAAAATCCACTGAAACATCATTATTTTTGGGCTTCCTCTATTAAGACAGTTTAGTCAGTTTAGTTTATCTAGGATCAGGTGGTGATGAATTCAGCTTGTATTTTTGTTCCTTCCAGTGACATTTGGTATGTTTGTGCATGTGTGGCCTTAGGTATATATTGCCTGTCTACAACTCCTCCTATTCCCCCCAAAGACTTCTGTGCTGGAGTTTGTAAAGGGTCATCGATCCCGCTGCCTTTTTTCTGCCTGTAATCACTGCAGTTCCCCTGACTGAGAATGTCATTGTGAGGTGAAGGGGGCTACATCTAACAAGCCTTTTATTTTCCTCTCTGCCACTTAATATTTTACAACTTCTTTTAACATGACTAGGAAGTAGCTGTCTGTGCATTCCTCCTGTACTCATATCTCATTAGGTATCCAGGACCATTTGGCTTTATCCTGAATACACTTGTCAGGCAGGTGTTTATTTTGGTGCAAGACCACAGGCTTGCTTTTCCTTCTGGCGCATGGAGAACAAAGATGACAACATCTCTATAGTTCTCTGTAGTTTTATCCCACTGCCCCAATGAATTACCATTTAGAGAAGGTGAATGGAAGAGGGATATACCTTATTTCTTGGAAGGGTTTGAGAGAAAACATCTTCAGTATAAGCCATCTGACAGCTTCAGTTTCTATATTGAAAAGCTGTTCAAGTATTTACAGAAGTGACCTCACTTCTTTTATGAATATTGTCCTTGCCCATTTAACCGTATCTCACGATAGTTAAGGTCCCATGGAAACAGAACTGATTAAAGCAACACTCACAAAAGCCAATGTAAATGTCACATTTTAATGCAAGCCTTCAGTACCTGAACACAAAACCACATGAAAAATTTAGACTACTACAAAGAAACAGTGATTTCGTTTTATGTTTCTGATATTCATGATGCTTGGGAAAAAAAAATCACTGAATAACTAAAAATTATACGTGACTTCTTTATAAACACTAGATATCATTTAGAAGAAAATGATTTTTTCCCACTATCAGAAGGAAATATCAATGCTTAGAAAACCTAATTAGTGATGGGCCACAAGGCAAACTTGGTGTAGTTCTGTGTCCACCTACTCCCAGACATAGAGTAATACAGTTGCAAAATCACGATGCTGAGATCATTTATATAGACTTTCCAACAGTAATGCAAAACATTAGAGTAACTGTGTACAGTTACACATTGTTTCCTCTTTTTCTATCATTTTCCCATCTGATACACTTCATTATCTGTATTCTAGATGTCAAATTTTTTTCTCATGTGAAAGGCATAGCTTCTTTTTCAGCAGCTATACATGAGCCTTTTGAATATATGGGTCAGTACAATGTCTGAGACAGGGTTTATTAACCAGGATTATCCAGGATGTGTCTTCTTACTATGAAAAATTTCAGCTAAGATTTTTAAGAAGTCCCCTGAAGTACTATTGAATGGAAAAGATTTGTCCATTTTGAAAAATAAGATACTTCAATTTTGGATGTTAGAAGCTAGTCTCATTGTGGCACCAATATAAACAGTGAAGAGCTTACATTGTTCGGAAGTGTGCATAACTGTAATAAAACGGGGTACAGCACACAACTGGAAGGAAATTCTCACATGGCAAATGGAAAGAAGTCATAGTAGTTATTGTTATTAGGACTTGGGTTTAGAAACAAATAAAAGACCTTTTTCCTATGTTAGCCTCTGGATTCCCCATGTACGCTTCTTGCTTGTAGATATATAAAGAAGCTTCAATGACAAGAAAATTACAATACTGATAAGGCAGTGTCAAAACAGTTTGTTACTGTATAATTTGATCCAGAGAAACATTCTGAATCCAATTCAGGGGTTCACAAGTAATTTGTGATTCTCCAGAGAAGTACAACATCATGAGTTCAGAAAGTGTCACTGCTGAAAGGCAGAAGAAATGCCGAATAAATTCATAGCCTGAACTCAAGGTGGAAATTCTTTCCAGAGAGAAATTAGAGTTACTATTCTGTTTTTGTGTAAGTAAAATTGCAAAAGTGACCTCTTTGGTTTTTTAATTCTGCTTAATTGAAGAAGAAGGAATTGCCACTGGTGATTTTAGAGTCAACCAAGACAGGACTGAAAACTGAGCTTTAATTGTAGTTGACTTAGTGGACGCTGTCATGTATTGAATAAAATTGTTAGGAATCAGCAGCCCAAAAAATGTCACAAATTGCTTGAACAAGTGGTCAGTACCAGCCTTACACAGATGTAATAAATATTTGTCAGGATTACTTCTTCCTTGAGTAGTTAGTGTTTGCTATGGAATTTACCTCAATAGATATAAAGCTTTTAAGACTTTTTTTTGGTAGCCCAATCATATTACATAGGTATCGCTTTATAACATAACACACAGATTGACATAAGACCTTGTTTGTCTCAGAACAAGAAGTTCTAAATGTGTCAGAGGGTTAAGAAACACCGCACGATGGTACTATGTGCTCTTCATCTCCTAGGAATATCTCGGAGCTAAGGCTTGCCAGCATCAGTGGCCAGGAGTGTGTCATTGCATTTGAAATAAGCCTGGTTGAAAACTTTCCATTGAAATGCTGAGGGATTCTCCCCAAGGAAAGACAGCTTTTGCAAAAAGCTGGAGGTTTGTGTGTAAACTTATGCAAAAGAAAGGGGGAGAGAAATGTTGAATGAAGGCACTTTTTGTCACCAACAGAGAAGCAGTTTTTCAAAGCTTTTAGCTGTCTTTCTGGCATCTGGTAAATATGCTGAACAGTTTTCTGGGGATTGAAATTCTAAATGTTTATGGATTTAATATTTCTCATGCTGTAATCAGATTATGATTTCAGGTCAACTTAATGTAAACTTCATGTGATAAGAGTCTTGTACTTGAAGATTGGTATTGTTATACTGCTTGTGATATTATCTTTTTTTTTTTTTTTTTTTTAGGTTTTACTGTTCAGCCAGGAAAATAGTGTTGAGTGAAATTAAAATAAGAGGACACATACCTGCACAGGGATTAACACGGGGTGGGGTAGGGGGAGGGAAATGGTGGGAGAAAAATATTTAATAACTGGATCTATACTGGTATTTGTGATTGTGCTCTGAAGTTACACATCCCAGTTCTAAAAAAAAAAAAAAGGAAAAAAGAAAAATAAGATTGACAATGACAGAGCAAGAAAACAAGATAAACAAAAAAAGATTCAAGTAAGACCCTTTTAGTACAATTTCTTTAAAGTAGACTGCCAATTTAGATTATTTGCAGGCATCTAGGCAATGAGAGTATTGGCATAAATATCTAAATTACTTTCCCACAGCTCTTACAAACCATTTCTTCTTTATCTACTTCTTATTGAATACATCTTGTTGAACTTTTCCTATCTAATTTAATTTCTCCCAGTTTGGAACTCTCACTTCTAAAAGTTACTCTACTTCCTGCAATTGCTTTGCAGTAGCCCAGTAAGGTTTTTGTTCTTGGTTCAGTTGTTACTGGAGTGGGAGAAACTCATATCTGTGTGGTCCATTCATTAGTCTGAATAAATGAAAATGAATTTTCTACAGGTGATGTGCTTGCAATTATTATTTTCTCTCCTTCAAGTTGTGAACAAGTCCCAGAAAGAATCAGCATGTTGATTATGCAACCTTACTTCTCCTGATGAAGCTCTGAACAGAGAAAGACTTGTCAGTTGTAACAAACCACCATAGAAGAGAAACAACACCCCAATGGAAAAGTGCATACATTAAATGTGACTGACACCTCTTCTGTTTGCTTAAGTGCTCTTCGGTTTTTGGCGTTTTGGCTGCTGTGTGCTGAGTTTGTCTGAAAATATCTAGCTACTATATTGAGATGAATAAATAAGGAAAGATTTTAAGGGGATCTTGGAAGTATTGTTCAGTTTTCAAAAAACCTTGTGTTTATTTCTCTGCATAAGAGGAGTGGTATGCTAAAATTTGTGTGTTCAATAGGGTTGGTTCAAGGTGTTAATGATTTATTGCTTTTGCATGTAGAATGCATGTTTTATGCTTAAAAATTATCCACTAAATGAAATATTTTTTTGTTAAGCATCTTTGGTACATTTTTTGTGGAGAAAAAAGAAAAAGAATGTGAACACTGGCCAATAAAAATTGCCTCATCTTCAAAAAACTGAAGAAGTTAACCAAAATTGTTAGTGGAAATGTTGCTCCCAGTCTTCGTATTAATATAAACATTTGTCAAAACGAAATCTTCCTGCTTTTCTCCTACATGATGGAAAAAGTACAATTAAACTGCTGAGAAATGCCACAGCATTGCTGTCTGTATCTTAGTATAGGCGGGGAGACACAAAAAGCTTTGAAAGGGTTCTTGCATATAAACGATGAATCAGGAAATATATGTCTTTACAGTGAAATCTTCAGAAAAGGCTGACTGGAAAAACAGGATTTCTGTTCTGTGAACAAATGTTTCAGCGCTTGTTTTCATCCTACACGTGAGAGAGATAGCAGAAACATTGAAATGTTAAAAATGGTGGTAAAATACTACTGGGGGTTGGGAATGTTTTTGAAATGACAGTGTTTGGTTTCATGTTGGTTGATACTAACCTAGAAAGGACAGTTTTGCTCCCATATTTCATCTGAGCTGTAATGCTTATACTGTCACCCTTTTGCTTTGAACCAAGTTTTCTGACCATGCGCTCTCACAGGAATACTGCCACATCCAATCTTGTCTCATGAAAGCCAAGCAAACAGAATTTGTGCCAAAATGCAGTTTTGCCCAGTATTTTCTACTTTCATATTTGTCTGTTATTCCCTTCTGACACTTTTTTGTTAATTTCTTTTTTTTTAACGGAAAAAAGTAATTGAAGAAAATAAAAGAAGAAGGGGAGAATGTGATTTTTAAGTGAACATCATGCTAAGGGTTTTTTTCAGTGATTGACTAGTTATAATTAAAAGCTAGATCTTTTTGCCAGCAATTTAACTCTGGGTACAAGAGTGTGTTTGCACTGAAATAGTGATATGTAGTGCAGATAAGATACTTCTTATCTAAAGGGATGATATAATAACAAAACAGTGGTTTTATCAAATGATGCATTGTCATAAAACTCAGTATTATCCACGTAACATCAGTTCATAATAGAGAGTAATGAGTGTATAAAGTATTTAAACATATTTGGCTTCTGAAATGGGTCATGAACTTCATGTCATCATTATCACATGGCTTTACCTTAACCAGGTGAATGGGAATGCTTTTTTTGTTGTCCCCCACCATGTTGCCCTTGATGAGGGTATTTCAGGCCTCCCTTTCTTGCCAGAACATCTGTCCAGCAAGCCCAGAACATCAGGATACAATCCAGGAGTTTCCAACTGAAAATAGGCTTGTGATGCATCCAGTGATATCAAAGTCAATGGAGAAAAATAGGCATGTCTACTTCAGAAACAGGATCTTAAACAATAATGTTTACTATATGAAGAAAATGTCAGAAAAATAAGATTGCTGGCACTAAATTTCTTGATAGCACTCTTCCAGACCTGCAATGTTTTTTATCTCCAAAGTACTTTACCCATGTTGTTTCTAAACATACTGTTGCTTTGAAACAGCTCATAGTCATATTAAGAAGTTGCTTAAATGTTTCCAAGCATTAACAGTACTAAGTACAAAAATTTTTGAGCCTTTTATAATAAAGAGAACTTCTTTTCAGTTCCAAACCATGGCAGAGGACAGTTGTGTTCCCTCAAGAAATATTTTTGACAAACTGTAAACAAACTAGCCAACCCCTCAAAATCCAAGAGTTTTCAGTGTTGAATGACATCCTTTTTACTTGTTTGCACTAAAGAAAGGCCTGTGGTTCCTGGGGGGTCCCAGCTCTGTTGTGTTACTCTGTACTCGGCACATCCAGCCTGCAAAATATTTTGTCTGCTTTCAAACCGCTTAGATGAGCAGTAAGCATCTCCTTGAATGCATTCAGCTAATGTACCATTACCACTGGCATAACTACTGTAGATCAGAAATGTTTTGAGCATATTATATCCTGCAATATTTGCTCTGCCAAGGCTTTTGCAGAGTCTGTTTGTAGCTTCAAGCTGCTCAAAAAAGGGAAAGAACGAACCCCTTTTACATGCAGGCCTTTTTGTGTCTTGGAGAGCAGAAATGGCTCCTTGACGCTGATGGACCCGTTCTGCCAAGAAAACCTGGTCCCCCACCCACCATTATCACCATTTTAATATCACTACTGTGGTGCTGGCTGGACTTTTTAAGCTTCTCCTGTGTTTTTAGCACCCATGACAGGGAATTCAATTGAGGCAGCACTGCTGAAATGGCCACAAGGGACTGCCTGGCTCCTAGCTCTCTCTGGAGACAGAAGGAGATCCTCAACAGCTTGCCCACAGTAGCCGATGATCTTATCCCTTATGTTCATGTTTTGCCAAAGCATAATGCTGTGGGAAAATACAATCTTTCATCTTCAGCTGTGCCACATGAGCAGGATACTTCCTTGAGCTCCTCATGTCTGAAGGAAAGTTTGTGCAAGGTTTAGTTAAGGACTAAAGTGCTTGTATTTGTCCTAATAATATGACTCTGTATGCACAAGTGTAATGCCAGATGAGGTCCCCTCAGCTGAGGGGGAGCACTGGAGTGCTGCTGTGTGACCCAGCAAGATCTTGTCCTGATGCCAAGGATTTTGTGCCAGGAATAAGATTCTAATTCTATATCCACTGCTGGCTGCATGGTACAGACATTATTTTAAATGTAAAGTATGTGCAGAAATCAGTAATTTGTATTGGGTTTGTTTGTTGTGGGTTTTTTTGGTTTTTTGGGGTATTATTTTTTTAGATTCAACCCTTCTTTGAGGTCAGCTGGAGAATGTTTCGGCTCATATTTACCCCATTCAGACTTTTCTAAAACCATTCAAAAGTGATTTTTCCCAGTCATTAAATTGTTTTGGTTTAGATCAGCTGCTTGTTTCATTTCTCTGGCATTTACCAGATCACTGTGTCTTGAGAGCATTGCCCTCTGAGTTACAGGGAGAACAGCTAAATGGGAAAGGTGAGCTCATGCAAACAATAGAAAGCTCAAGGCAAATTCCCAGGTAATTAACAGTTGCTGACAATTTTCCATTAATAAGCTTTTTCACCACAGGGGTCTTGTGTGTACTTGCTCTAACTCTGCAGTCAAGTAAAAATCTGCAGTCCTGAGCACTTGGATAGCGTGATGCATCTTTTGTGCATCACATAGATAAGTAAATTTTACAGTGGTGTAAAGTTCATGTTCCAGTATTATACTATAACTTATGAGAGTATAGGTAATGCGCTTCTTAAGCAATTGCTGGTCAGTTGGAGTTGATGAACTCAAGATAAATTACAGCCTTCTGTGTCTTATAATTTTCCTTTGAATTTTGTTTTCACAAAATATAAGAAAGCTGAACAGTCTTTTCAGAGTCCTGGCTCAACTTCCATTGCCCCTTGATCTACCCAAGCATTTAAACAAAGACTATAATCAAGAAAATAGAGGTCATTTGCACACTGCAACCTCTTATATTATCACATCTTCTCTATGGATAAGAAATGCTTACATGCCCTACAGTCTGTTAGATCCCAGCTATTTCCATGCCTTGCCTTTGTAGATGATGTTGGGGCTGATTGAATACCCTTTTCTGACATGAGATGGGTTCTCTCTTCCAGCAAAATGTGAACCCCACACAGGGAAGAGTGTCTCCTGATGTTGCTCTACACTGCATCTTTCTTTACTGTTTTACTGTAGTAAAAATATACACTGGAGCAGATATCTGAAAGATAGCAAGGTAAAGAACATCTTCTATAGAATATTTTCAAAATCAGTTGTGTTTCTTAAAAGGAGAGGGTATATAACATTGATTTTTTTGCTAGAAAATCCTATAGGCCTTACGTATAATGCTTCTTTTGTGTGTGTTTATTCCACCTATATGTTGATTTGATCTATAGATCGAATAATTCTCAGAGATGTGCAATTATTTTCAGCTCAGACCTCAGTTAGTGTAAAAGTGAGCAGGGTTCTCCTGCAGTCCAGTTATTCTGCTTTGAGCTGGCCAGGATAGGGGATGTTGTTTCTGGGCAGAGGGAAAGAATTGCATTTTACACTGGTTTGAGAAATTTGACTTAACTCAAAAGCTGAGAATGTGGCCTGACAATTTTTTACAGAAGGTATTCTTTTGGTGTAAAAAATTAATTATTTAGGCTTGTCTTAAAATGTCATGCTACTGGTGTCAGTTCAATGTTGACTTTATAACTAGTTCATACCCAACAAAGGAATTTAAATGAGAAATGTCTTTAGACTGAAAAATCAATGTTACAATGAACAATTTTTCAGAATGTTTTCTCATCAAAAAGAACAAGAGAATAGTCTTTTGCTCTGCATTTTTTCAAAATATGATACTCATGGCCTCCTTGTCTTATGTTTGAACTTTTGGATAGAGAGTCAATTCCACTTTCTGGGAAGTTGTAATATTTAATTATAATTAGGAAGAACTTGACAACTTGAATCTCTAAAGCCATGAAATAAAGAAAAATCCTGTGGGGTGTTTTTTTTTTTTTATCTTTTTCCTTTTTCTTCTCTCTTTTTTTTTTTATTTTTTTAAATTCCTGAAGGCCTGATTTTTTAGCAGTCTCAGGATTTCTGATAGCCTGGCTTTTAATCCCTCTCTCATCCATCTAGCCAATTTCTTCATGCCATAATTATTCTTGTGCGGAACTATTCCTTTAATATATGATGAGCGTGTAAGCTTCAGTACTAATCACTGATCCTTGAAATGTTTCTTTACAGATCTTTCCTGCTCTCTCTGCCAGTAATGAACCTATATAGTTCAGTTTTTCAGTCTGCAATTTACAGAATGATGCTCAGCTCACCCTGGCTCAGAAATGGAACAACATGGCTACAATCAAGGAACAATCCAAATTACCCAGCAGTGGGAAAAGTTCTGGTAGTTCTGGTTGTTTGACTGAAATCTAATGACCACACTTTGCGGTCTTTGGCAGATTGGCTGTGTGGGCTTAATATACTGTGGTCCCTCTTTCCCCAAGGCATGCCTTGTCCTCCTGTCTAGGAGTACTTACCTTCGTGCTATGATTCCCACTCTATTGCTCCTACTTGGTAAGACCAAGTAAGGTTGTCAGCCCCTACAGTGTGAGGCACCACAGCAGATCTGTGGGATCGGGGCAGGACCAATGTGGAGGCAAATTTGCCTGCCTCTATCTGCATTGGTTCTTCTCATCTCTGTTGGAAGCATCTGGTGTTCATTGTTCTTAAAAAGAAGGGACCAAGCTAGACAAATGCAGCCTGGCATGTCCTGTGCTCCCAGTCAGCACTGTTAATGAACAAAGCTGGATTTGCTGTTTGTTCTCTTTTCACAATGCTTTATCATTTGAGGATGTATTTTTCATGGAGAAAAGAATATTAAAAACACCTGAGGGGTTTAGACAGGCTTGAAACTCCAAAGAAAACTTTTTGCTTAGATGTTCTGCTGGCTGAATCAAGTAGAGTGATAGAGATAATAAATGTCAAATTATACCACAGCGTGTCCACGCCAGGTTGTTTCCAGGTATTTGTGAAAAAAACCAAGATTTAGTTAAATCCAAACTAGTTTGCAATCTATATACCAGAATCCTGCAGATAACAAATGAAAAGAAAAACACTTGATAGTGGTTAAAGAAGACATGATCTGCTGTGCATATCCAGTGTCCTTCAACATGTTGTAATATAAGTGCCATAAGAGTTTAGAAAGAAGATTCTCCCTTTCCTGACTTCCCATGAGGTTTTAGCACCATTTATACCACTCTGAATCAGATGCATACCATATGGACCTGGTATGTACTCATACCAGTGCTCATAATAGCCAACCTGTTTCTGCAAAAAGAGGGGTGGTGCCTTTTCTGAAGGATCCTCTGATGCCAGGACTAGGTGTCCGTGTATTCTGGAGGAAGATGGCTGCTTTTAATTATAGGGACAGTGTACCTGTACTAATCCTCTTGGTATTCCCCTGTCCCAAACCCCTCTATTCTACTTCACTGCAATTTATCCTGAGCCTGCATTCCTCCCCAAATCAGAGAATCAAGGGAAGAGTCTGCAGCCCAGGCCGCATCCTGAATGTGGTGAGCAGAACTGGGCAAAGTTGTCTTTGCATCAAAATTCACTCTGCAAACTGGAGCTCTCCCATGTTCTTTTGTACCCTGGAAGCTCAGGTTAAAATCACTGAAGTTCCAAAGTGTTTTGAGGAATGCCAGGGTTAAATGAGTTTTTGGAAACTGTGTAGGATTTGGAAACTGTGCAGGATCTACATCCTTGTTTAGCCTCAGCCTGATGTTAGGTCAGAGTGCTTGCTTTGAGTTTTGCTGTCCCAGGAGGGTTTGGGAACTATTAAGCACATTTGCACTGTGAAAGCAACCTCCTCCTCCAGGTTTAAAGCAAAAGAAAAAAGAAAAAAAGTCTTGTGAAATCACTTGTGATTTCTCTCTAGGTCCTAGCTCTGCAGCTATGCCTATTGTAAAGAGTCGTAGACAGCCTTCAGTTCTCCATGGATGTAACTATTTTGAAAGAAGTTGTGGTCTTACTGCTGCTCTCAGTCACTGCAAATGAAGTTCTCATATCAACAGTTATCACTGGCTTCTGGAGTGCTACTTTCTTGAAAGAGGACAGGGAGAGAAGATTATGACTTTTGGGAGGTAAGGGTTTCTGTCCTACACTCTCACTAATTAGGGAAAGGCTCCACGCACACAACAATTTAGAAAAAAACATGCTGGAACTGGTTGAAAAATGTGCTGGATGGGTTGGTGTGCAATGGAGTCAGTTTGGGATCAAAGAGGAAAGACAGATGAAAAGTGGAATTCCATCTCGGGAACAATATGGGGGAGGTGATTGTTTGGGTTTTTTTTGTTTTGTTTTGGTTTTTTTTTTGTATTTTGTTTTTATTATATCAGAAGGTTTTACACTTGTGTGCTGCCTTCTCATTGTAAGAACATGTGTGTGTTTTTAATGGATGTCAGCATTTCTGTACAAGGAAAAAAGGTTGGGGTTTACTAGACGAAATGACTTCCAGCAGTAGAATGCTGGAGATGCAGAGATAAGCAGTGTTGTATTTTGGAAAATAAAAATGTTATGTCAGTGCAACTTTTTGAGTTGTAATAGAGTTCTGTTCTGATGATTCAGAAAAAAAAAAACCCAAATCAGTTAAACCACTGTCACAATAAAATAATAAAATAGAAAACCTCTAATTCCACTTAAGCATGACTCTTTTTTGGGGAATTTGGGAAGGCCTGTGGGCTGTACAAAGATGCCCAGGAAGGCTAGGCTGTGAAAAGGGTCTGAGAGATAGACAAACAACTTAAGAAAAACATATGAGGCTTCTAAAGCAATTGGTTCAGCTTAGGCTGATCTGCGGAAGAGTTTTGGCTCACCAAACTGTTATGAGAAAGTGTAAGGAAAAAGTACTGTGTGGTCCTGAGAGAAACTGAATGCACACCTAGGTGGTGATTAAAATACATCTATGCATAAGAAAACTTCTATCTTCCCAGAATAGAGACCCTTTGAAGCCCTAGGAAAGGGCATTTAATGCATTTTTGAAAGTATTAACCAACCTTCCATAGGATCCAAAATGATTTTTGACTTGTCGGTGTATACACAAGGTGTAAGCCTCCAGCTTTTATTTGGATTTCCTCAAAAAAACTATCTTCTTGCAGTTACTCAGAGCTCCCAGCAGGATGAGAACCAAAGTTCAGGATGATCAAAATTTCAGGGTATCCTGAAGTGGTAAATGGGGATGCTAGAAGGATGGTTAGGGATAATGGCTGATTGATTGGCAATGATGATAATGTTAGGGGATGGGGTAGCTGGCTTACAGAAAGAGGGTTCTGAGCTGTGGCAAAAGCTTGTGGGGCCAGCTTTGATTAAATGCCACATAACAGCTGTCACTCCACATGTCTGGCTAACTCACTTTCTCAAGACTGAATTAAACAGCCCTTGGCCTGTGCTTCCATTTCTAATCACCAAGAATATTTATGTGGAAGTTGGCAGACTCATCTCTGGTAGCAGGGATGGCCTGTAGTCAGGCTGCCTGTTATGGGGGAGTGCTCTTCTTTCCAGCAGCAGCCTCTGCAATCAATGAAAAGCAGTCCCCCATGTTCAGGACTCTGCAAAGTGAAATGCAAGTCTTTCCAATCTCATCAGTCATGGTAACCCCTTAGCATATTTGTGCTTACTGATGTGTCTGTGTATCCCAACAGCAATATTTCCCCCGCCAGGCATTTAAATCAGGATTTCAGGCAGGTGACAACCTAGATGGTGGGGTAATTATGTGTATGTTTTTCAGGAATATCTTTTATATGCTCATGTTTGACAGGCTGGCAGACTGTTCTTTATTACTATGAGTTGCTTTTGCAGTGTTTTGTTTCATTTCTTCTGTCTTACCAAGTTTTTCTCACCTGGCTCAGGAGAGACAGGAACTCTGTTTGAAACAATCTGTGAGAAACATGCAAATAACCTGATCCAGACTTGGATGTGGATTTTCATTGCTCTGAAAGGCAATGTCCTTTTAAACTGGGGCTTTTGTTCTGTCCTTGAAAGAGACAAGAGCTAGTTGCAGAATGGGGCTCTGTAGGAAAGTTTTCAACATCCTGCTGTGTGATGGCCTATACCTTGGATTTAATTTCAGGTCACTTTCTAGCACTAGGTATTTCATTTCTCATCTGTCCTATGAGTCCTTTACTGTACAATTGTTGATGTCTCTGAAAGCTCCTGCCAACAGTTTGCCATCTGTTTTAAACTAAAACCATTTAGTTGCTCTTGATGTGAGACAAACCCATCTGATATGAGAATATGAACAGTAGGTAGCCAACTTATCTCTATTTAAGGAAAATGAAAACTCACAGACAGTGTGCAGGGGCTTTGGTAATGTACTCCATCCATAGACCCTTCCAGAGAGTCTCATGTAAAGCTAAGCGCAGCCATCTTCTACATGAGATGTGCAGGATTACAGCTGCTCTCCAGCTCCAGAGCCTGGTCTTTCATCATCACCACTGTTCATTTAAAGTGTGCATGAAACTGTTAAACTTGTTTTCTTGTTCGAAAGGATTCTCAGAGATCTTAATTTGTGAGTCTTTAAAATGTCTGTTCTTATGCTCTTTGATGTTCCTTAGTTGCCCCTGGCATGAATAGAGAGGGAAATGACTGCTCACTCTGTCTCTTACAAGAAGAATAAGGGCTCTCAGGTGAAATAAGCAGGAGGTAGGTTGAAAACAAGCAACTAGAGGCAGTTTTTGTGTATGGCACTCCTGCCCAAAACTGCACTGGCTGCAATGATTACAGGGGGTTCAAGTGGAGACAGAGAAGTTAATGAAGAAAAGTACACTGTGGGGGTTTACAAGACATAAAACCAATATCCAGCTCAGGAAGCTGGGGAGCATATGAGAGAGATATAGACATATGTTTGACTTATTCTGATATTCCTCCCTAGAATATAGCTTTCAGCCACTCCCAGGATGCAGAGGCATTTGATCAGAGCTAGCACAGGTTAGGGATGCAGAGTGGGATGAAGGGTGAGGCAGAGGATTAACTGCGCTTGCAGATGGGCTGTGAACTCTCTGTTGGATATGGCATGGAAAGCAGGCATTGATCCTGCTGCTGTAGACATGGACTGCACCATGCTATGCTATCATCTGGGGAATAAAGTTTTCCTTCTGATGAACTGACAATGACTGCTATGGGACACAGAAATCCTCTCTAAGCCTTCTTTGACTGAAACTGGTGTTGACTTTCAAAAGTACCTTTCATTACTACAGGACATTTTTCTAAAATTACAGATCTAAAATGGAGGCAACAGTGAATTACTTTATATCAAAAATACCCATTCAAATTGAGATGAATCAATGTGAAGCAACAGAGAAATCAATAATGGTGCATCATGAAAGCTAAAATCTGTAGGAATGCAGTTTTCTGGTGGTGCTAGATTTTAGCAGAGATATAGTGAATCACAGTTTGAAGGACTCCAGCACCGGGAAAAAGACCTCAGAGCAGGTCCCACATGTACTAATTTTTCTGGCCTTCTTAGGTTGAGCTTGCCACTGGTACAGCTGGAAAAAGAAGCAGGGCTAAAGAAGCTAAGAGGGCAGAGGCAGCTGTAGTGAGTAGGAGGACAGGTTGGGAGACAGTGGCAGAAGCTGGGGTGGAAGATAAGGAAGCAAGAGGAGCACTGCCTAGAAGTCTACAGAGGAATAGAAAGGTCTCCAGAAATCATGCCAGTTAAGAAAAAAGATGTCCTGGAAAAGTAGCTGTATAAGGGAGGAGGCAGACCAATCCATAGTATCTTGCACTGTGATGAAATAAAAAGGCCACAGCCTGCAAGCTCTTGTCACTTAGGAATCAGGTCAGATTTATGGCTTTACAAGCTACTTCCCTCTATGTTTCTGCTGTACTTTTTTACGTGATCTAATGACTTAATGAAATACTTTTTCAAAAGCTCTCATTGGGGGATACAGAAGCACACATCTCAGTTCCTCTCAAAGGCTCTTTTACTCCCAAATTAAGCTCTCTTGAAATCTCTCTAGTAACCATTATTTATAATACAGCCCAATTGTAACAGTTGCATCTGAATTTTTCCCTTTTATCTGTAAAACATTAGTGATCATTTTAGGTGCTTGAAAGATAAAGGACAATGGTGCAAATTGTATTTCTTCCAAGTTGCACTTTGAGAATTAGTTCCTAGTCTGCCTTTTCATCATTCCTGATTTGTGAAATGTAACTGAACCAGTGATAGAGAAAAGGAAGGAACAAAAGGAAATCAAAGCTGTGTTTGATCAGTATTGAATATGTATCAGTTCCAAACCAAATGCTTCTGTCAGCTTCCAAAAAAAGGATATAAAGAAAGAAATTGTGTCAAGGGAGAGTCATCTGCAATTGCATTCGAGATCACCATTAACAATAATTAACAGCACAAAATAAGGGACTCTCAGGGGAGTATTCATCTTCCAAAGATAAGGTAATGGTGTTGTATGTGGTGAGTGATTACATGAATTGATGCCTTGATTACAGCACTTCAGAGAAGGCAGTAACAAATCAGTGCACTGCTAACATTTTGACAAGGCTGCTCTATCACACATGTTCCTAGGAAAGAATTTTTCTACCTGCCCCCTCCTCTTGTTTCTTAATTTTCTCCTGACTTAGTGTGCTTGAAGATGCATTGCTACCACTGGCACACAGCATGTAGAGGAGCAATTGGTGCAGTTCCTAGAACCATTTGTGTAGACATCCTGCAAGAACATGATAGGAAGTTTTCCAACCCAACCCAAAACACACTGTGGGAAAATGAGAGTGCCTGTGCAGGTAGAGAACTTGCCTTGATTTATTGGAGCTGCTGCTCAGGAAAAATGAAAGTCAGAGGGGACTGGCCTAGAAGTGCAGCTGTATCCACTTGTCTTTAGTTGAAGAAAAAGATATAGACTTTAAAAGGAGAGACAAGCACTTGCCAAAGGAGTCTGGGTGACATTAGAGCTCAGTATAGAAAAAGTTTAACTTCAAGAATTTGACACTGTCTCACATGACATTCTTGTCTCCAAACTGGAGAGGCATGGATTTAATGGCTGGACCACTTGCTGGATAAGGAACTGGCTGGATGGTCACACTCCACCCAGAGTTGCAGTCAACATCTCAATGTCCAAGAGGAGACCAGTGACGAGTAGTATCCCTCAGGGGTTGGTATTGCTGTTTGACATCTTTCTCAGCGACATGAACAGTGGGATTGAGTGCGCTTTCAGCAAGTTTGCCGATGACACCAAGCTGTGTGGTTCGGTGGATATGCTGGAGGGAAGGGATGCCATCCAGAGGGACCTTGACAGGCTCAAGAGGTGGGCCAGTGCAAATGCCACGAAGTTCAACAAGACCAAGTGCAAGGTCCTGCAGTTGGGCTGGGGCAATCCCAAGCACAAATACAGGCTGGTTGGAGAATGAATTGAGAGCAGCCCTGAGGAGAAGGACTTCAGGATATTGGATGCCAAGAAGCTCAACATGAGCCAGGAGTTTGTGCTTGCAGCCCAGAAACCAACCACATGCTGGGCAGCATCAAAACGAGCTTGGCCAGCAGCTTGGCCAGCAGGTCAAAAGAGGTGATTCTGCCCCTCTACTTTGCTCTCATGAGATCCCAGCTGAAGTACTGTGTTCAGTACATAAGAAGGACATGGACCTGTTGGAGTGAGTTTGGAGGAGGGCCACGAAGGTGATCCGAGGGCTGGAGCACCTCTCCTGTGAAGACAGGCTGAGAGAGTTGGGGTTGTTCAGCCTGGAGAGGAGAAGGCCCAGGGGGGACCCTATAGCAGCTTTCCAGTACCTAAAGGGGACCTACCAGAAATCTAGAAAGGGACTTTCTACAAAGGCATGTAGTGACAGGACAAGGATAACAGCTTTAAACATAGAATTATATTAGATATAAGGAAGAAGTTATTTACTGTGAGAATGGTGAGGCTCTTGAACAGGTTGCCCACAGAAGTAGTGGCTGCCCCATCCCTGGAAGTGTTCAAGGCCAGGCTGGATGGGGCTTGGAGCAACCTGGTCTAATGGAAGGTGTTCCCATGGCAGAGGTTTTGGAATTAGATGATCTTTAAGGTCCCTTCCAAACCAAACCATTCTTTGATTGTATGATTCAAACTTTGAATACTATCAATTTCTGTTTAAAAGAAAGTGCAACTTAATTGCCCTCAGTTTGGGACTCCAAATTTCCTAAAGCTTTCCAAGACCCACTATCTTAGTGGCCACATCTTAATTTGCTGGGTTTCACTTTTGGGAAGAGGACATATCTTTCCTCACTCCTAAGCAGAAAAGGCCAGATTTTTAGTTGTCTGCAAATCAAGTGTCCTTCAGTCTGGTTAACCCAGTTCGTTCCTGGTAAGGATCAGGTCTAGTGACTGATTTATTTATGATCAACAGCAAAATCTGTCAGTTTTGAAGCGAGTCTGCCTGTTTGCTGTTGGGGGCTGGAGAGGGTGGGAGAAGAACTAGCTTTCTATTCATGTCAGATAGCAGCTGAGTCAGCTGTTTCAATACTAAGCTGTCCCTGGGCTCCATGCTGCTCAGAAATAGAGGTGCTGAGCAATAAAATATGTTCTAAACCAAAAGCTTCCAACGTAGTAGATATCCATATAAAAGTATGACAGAAGTGTAAATTTATTCTCGTTTATCTTTTGTATGCTGATAGTCTGATTCCTCTTTCCTACCTCAATTAAAATTTTGTGCTCCATTAAAAAAAAGAAAAATCCAGACAGATGAGTCATCAGCTCACTAGCAGTGGTTTTGGGTTTTCTTTGGGTTGGGTTTTTTTTGTTTTGTTTTCCTAAGGAGATTAATGATTTTAGTTAGGAAAAAAAAATACCAATCAGAACTAGCATCCAAAGCACCACATCCCAAGTTGAGAATACAAGAAAGAAACAGATTAAATGGATAAATAGAAAGGAAATGGTTCTGCCTTGAATACCTCTTTCAATGCACTGAGTCACAAGTAATCACTTAAAATATGTATTGCACCCATCCAAAAATAGTTGTTCTTTAATATTTCACCTTACCTCTTCAATTGAACATATCCTCACCTTCTACTTATATTTAGGCCTAAGTCTGCTGGAGCCTATGCTGCTTTTAGGCTCATGTACCGATAAAGCATAACTTAGCAGTGTAGAAGTAAATTCACAGCTTGCTGACTTTGGTTGTCTAAGATGAATTATCACCACACACAACTAAAAGTAGCTTTCAGGATAAGACCAGAGCAAACTTCATGGTTTACAAACGTGTCTCCCAGGATCATTCTGAAATGATTTTAGGAATGGCCTAAATCTGATTGAAGAAAAAAAAAAAGTTTTACAACTGTCTTTAACGGGCTGAGTAATGGCAGGAAATTATTTTGAGAATCCCACTTGAAGCACCTATTTTTGAATCAGCTGCTTCTGGTGGATTGATGAAAAAAAAAAAAAAGTGGAAATTTTTGAAAAATTGAGAGTAAAATTTTGCTTTGGCCTTGTTCACTTGCCTTTTGATCTACTTCTCAGTCATAGATTAAATCTATACAGATGTCCATGAAAAGCAGTTTCTTAAATACATGCATTTGTTTTAGTAACCATACCAACATGAGAATAATTAATCTTTATTTCATCATCCACTTGGGGAAATAGAAGCTGAACTGTGTTACTGTGGTAACTGCTCTCATTGTTTGACTACACATTTGGGAATATCACATTTTGAAAAAGACTCTTCACATCATTTGTGGCCCAAACAAACCTCTGCTTTCCTGTTTAAAAAAGGAAAGTATTTAATTTTAATATAAATATGCCAAGAGAAAAGCCAATGCTATACTTCTAAAGTGTACCCCACATCACATCTGGTAGCCTTGGACATAATTAATTATAAGTGGAATGTAAAGGAATGGCATGCAAAAATCTATAATATAATTCCAAATCATGTGTTGTGCCAATCTCTCACTCTCTGCCAGTGTGAGCTGATGTATCCTACGTATGGGGTTTGATGTATTCTGGCATCTGAAAGAAACTGTCAGTAGATTTTGGAGATAAAAAAGGGAGAACAGGTGCATAGCTCCTAGTAGAATTTACCGACTGCAGGATAATACTTGTTAAGAGTTGTTTGACAACCTAAATCAGTGTGTGCTCCAGGAGAGAATGGTAGCGTTATCCAGAGAGGACGCAAAAAATTCAATTCCCAGACATTTCCCTGCCTTTATCTGTTTGTGAGCAAGCTTTCTTCTTTTCTTTTTCTCTCTGTTACAGCAGTCCTTCCTCCTACTTGTTTGCTCTGACCCTAGCACTTATCCCTGCCATCTAGCAATGGTGAGAAGGACCATGCTGAAGTCTGTAGAAACCTTATAGGTTTTGAGAACAGTAAGATTCTTATGAAATCTGTATGCCTATATGAAGTAGTCATGATCTGAAACATGAAGATAGAGTACTGAGATTGAAAATCCACTCATCTAAATGACAAGCCAGGTAGTAGAGAGCACCATTGCTGCTTAAAAGCAGGATCAGAGCCTAGATCAGAACTGATTCTTCTGGAGCTCTAACCCCTGTACTGCACAGTCCTGGGAGACGCTGTAGGCTTCAGGTCAAGCATGCTATCAAGTTAAACACCCTGTCTGAAAATGGAGTTGGTGTTACTAGAGAAGAGGCCATGTATGTATTCAAGAACACCTTTATCCTCTTTTTGGTCCATATTAGAGCTCTGTGCTTAGTCCATCAGCAATGATGTATCCCAGCATTTGATGAATTAGCCTGGAGCCCTTGAAGGACAACAGCATCAACTGCCACAAGGGCATCCTGGAATGGACTGGAGTGTTGGAATGGAAGGATACAGGCTCTTAAGGGAAGACAGGCTGGGGAGATGAGGAGTGGGTTTCAGCCTGTATGTCAATGACCAGCTGGACTGTGCAGAGGTCTGCCTGGGGATGAATGAGGAGCTGACCAAGAGCATAAGGATCAGGAGGTAAGGGATGGAAGGGACAGGGGACATTACAGTGGGGATCTGTTACAGGCTACTTGACCAGGAAGACCAAGTGGAGAAGGCCCTCCACAGACAGATAGGAGCAGCCTTGGTCCTCATGGGAGACTTCAACCACCCCAGTATCTCTTGGAGGAGTAGGGCACAAGCCATCTAGGAGGTTCCTGGAATGCGTTGATAATAACTTCCTTCTCCAAGTTATGGAGAAACCAACAAGGAGAGGAGCTCTGCTGGACCTTGTCCTCACCAACAGAGAGGAGCTGGTGAGGCAAATAGGTATGACCTCATGTTCACAAGACCTAGTCCTCATGAGAGACTTCAACCACCCCAATAACTGTTGGAGGGACAACACAGCAGGACACAAGCCATCCAGGAGGTTCTTGGAATGCATTTATAACTTTCTTCTCCAAGCAATAGAGGAACCAACAAGGAGGGGGGTCTATGCTGAACCTTGTCCTCCCCACCAAGGAGGGGCTGATGGGGAATGTAAAGCTCAAGGGCAGCCTTGGCTGCAGTAACCATGAAATGGTGGAGTTTGAGATCCTGAGCATGGCAAGGAGGGTGTTCAGCAAACTTGCTACCCTGGACTTCAGGAGAGCAGACTTTGGACTCTTGAGGTGTATGTTTTGTGGAGTGCCTTGGGATAAAGCCCTGGAGGGAAGATGGGCCCAAGAAAGCAAGATGGTTTCCTCTAACACTGCCTTACATCTTGTCTATTTTAGGCACTGATTCAGGAAGCTCTCCCCAGTTACAAAGCATATACACTTCATGCCTTTCTGAATATAGATGCTAGCATAGTAAAATTATAATGAAAAAGTTCGTTATATGAAAAAAGCGTTTACGTATTTTGACTCAGATCAAGTGGCTGTAAGGTAAATCAGCTGGCACAAATTCTTTCAAAACCATTTTTTCAGTTTTGTGTTTAATACCTGGCAGTGCAGGCAGATGCATTTTGACGACCAGGTCCTGTGTTTGGCAACTGTGAAACCTTCAGCAACTCTTTTCACGTCTTAGCTTTGAACAGGTTCTATTAAAGACAAGGGTTTTCTTTCCATGTGTGTTTTCTGAGTGCCTTGGGGATTGCAGCCTCAACCTAGAGAAGGATTTGACATTCACACCTAGTTACCGTGTAACTGTTGTTCTACTAGAAAAAGCTGTCTGGTGTCTCTTTCCCAAGATAGTGTACCTGTATTAGCTTTTCTAGTAATGCCACAGATCTCTATGTGCAGAACAAACTCTGTTCCGTTGATTTCAGTAAGGTGATAGTTCCTTGAAGCACTACTTTTTAAGGTAACTAAAGTAGAGGTTTAGCTATCTAAATTCAAGCATCTAGTTTGACAACAGTGATTACTTTGTTGTACCTCTATCATGAATGTAAGATAGTATGAATTGTGTTTAAATAATTGTTTTATGCCTGCTTCACAGTACACAAGTCTTTCAATAGAAGTAATGATGAACAGGACTCTACAGTGGGAAATTGTTTTCCTTTAAATCATGAGTCCTTCAGAAAGTGATATAGGGTGGCACTATAGGCAGGTTGGATACTCTAAAGGTAGTAAAGGTTTGGTTTAGGTTAAACTGCATAAATGATATTGCCTTGATAGTTGAGTAGCTGAGGGGCAGCTGTTTGAATTCTGAACAGACAGCTGTGATGAGAAGAGCTGGAATAGTGAGTAAAGACACACACAGGTCAACAGAAACTGATCTTTCCAGAAGATACCATGACACCTTACAGCTCCTTGCAAGCCCTTTTTTTCATTCTACATTTTAAAGGGTATGACAGATAACTATTATACTGCTACCAAATTACAAGCAAAAGTGTAATCAAGACCATAACTTTGCAATTATTTTGTCTTTGCAGTATATCTGGTTTAATCTCCAAAGCTCCAAGCCTCATAGATACATCAAAACATGGAGCATCACTTAGATTTTCTTTCTTAACAGTATCAGCAAGCCACCAGGAGGGTTCAACTTATTTCTTAATTTGCCACACTGGTGAAAATAGATGTGCAAATTTCTATATGTGAATATGTGGCTACAGCTGAGCACCAACATGTGCTACTGGTGCCCAGCCGGCATGAAACCTTCTCTTGCTGAGCACCACATGCATATTACGGAGTCACCGCTACATGCTCAATACTGCTCCCATCACATATATCCCTCATCTAACTGCTTTAATAGCAATTAGGCTCTGAATCAAGAACTTCTGTGAAGATCTCATGGTAAAAACTGAGAATATAGGTGTGAGTTCTTGCCTTCATTTCCTTGCTGTGGGCAACCTTACAATCTTCTGGCTTTCCCTTCTCCTAATCTTGATGATTGCTGTGTCCAGGCTTTCAGTACAACCATAATGTAGCCTGATTGCCTATCTCTCTGCAAAGGCAGTTGACAAAAGGGAGTGGTTTAGGGAAGTCCATGCAGTCAGACAACCAGAATACATCTGGTTCTTTACTCAGCTCCAGTGCTACCCCTTTGTATGTGATCTTGGGCATTATACCTTCTTGGCTCCAACCGAGCAGAGTGCTAGATCTAGGCTCAGTTTTTCAGTATTTGTTTTCATTTGGAAAAAAAAATATAAAACAATCTATTTGGCAATACTTAAAAGTTTTCAAAATTTGTCTCATATTTATGAAAAAAAAAAGTAGAAATGATTTTTAAACCAATTCCTGATTTTTGGCATTTTTAAGGTTAATGTATTTATTTCTCTATCTAAAATGACTGTGTTGTAGAGGAGGATTAAAAAGCTTAATGGAAGGTCCTGTATGGAGGACCAGGAGGTAGGTGTCTTTCAAAGGAAAAAGGCAAGCACAACTAACTCTAAGATTGACATTTTTGTAGGGTTTTTTTCTATGATGATATAAATATACAAAAGCATCTCACTCTGTCATCTGAGTAGTACATCAAAAGTACCGAAAAATATCACAGGTCGATTTTTTCCAAAACAGTTTCTGCCAAGCATATCTGCCAAAAAATTGTTATATCTGGCTATTTTCTGAGTCACATGGAAATGTATTCTTTCAAAATCTGTCCTTCAAAGAACCTGTCAGCCAGTAGCAGAGCTACCCACACACCCTAAAACACTAAATTAACCATTTGGTAACCCAAACTCATGAGAAACAGAGTGTACCAAGCCTCCTTAAGCTTGATAACTAATTTATTCTCAATTTAAATTGCATCTCTCCTCATAATCCTGTTTGTCCCTACTGACACTGTATAAATGATATTTTGCCTTTTGAGGCAAATCCATCTATTTCTGGTGCTGCTCATCTCTGCCTCATTCACCACACTCACAGTGACTCAGTGCTGAGTTGCCCTGATTGTAAACAATGTGCCTGCGATCTTGTGTGTTGATGAATTTCTCTGATACACTGATGATGTGTTATCTTTATAGCTGCTGTGGCAAGGCATGTGATTTTATATGCTGTGTCTAATAATACCAGCCTGTTCCTACAGAATTGATGACATCCAGAAACAGGGAACATGTTTGTATTAAATCAGGAGTGTGCTGAAGTTAAAGTCTGTCACTTCATGTGGCTCTGGCTCTTGGTGCTCTCTTCTTCATTGAATGTCTGTTTGAAAAACGATTGCTCTTACCACCACCCATTGATACAGCAGATGTTTCCATCACGATGCTTCAAGAAAGGGATTCCACATCTGCAGGTTTTAGCATATGACTAAAAAAAGGTCACAAAAAGCTTCTGGAGTGAGGTTTTTTGCCTTCAAAACAGCTATCAACTGCTGATATAATTTTAACCTTTGAGGAAAATTTGCCCTGCATGTCTATCATTTGGGGAACCAAGGAAGCAAAGATCAAGCAAGTAGGAACACACAAGGTGAGGACATAACCTGGAAGGGATGAAACCTAGCTTTGGTACTTGTTCCAGGAACAGTCTTTGTGGTTTGAATGAAATTCTCCAGATCAAGTGCAGAACAGGAAGGATGCTCCTTCCTTTAGTTTCAGGGTCTCCAGACTTTCAGTGTGGTTCAAGACCTGGTGCAGATCATTGACTCTAGTACAGCATCACCCTGTGGGAGGCTTCACTCTTTCAGGCAGGCAGAACCCAGGAGGATCGGGCACCATGTGAATCAGGTGACTCCTATGCAGACATTTGGAGGCTGTTGCTGGTCATTAGATGATGGATTTAGTGACTTTAAGGATCAAACGTGAGGCAAGCAAATTGGTTAATTATAGAAATGTTGTTCCTGTTTATTAAAATGTTGGCATTACCACTATATTGCAATTAGTTTTTTTCCCTAAATAGGATTCTTGGGTATCTTTTATGCTGTAGACAGTTTGCTGTGTTCTGTTTCAAGCAGTTAGGGATGTTGTGGGCTGGCTTCCTGCATCCTCTGGTGATCTGTTGTAATACCCACCCTAAGGTTTGTAAGTTCTTAATCACATTGCCTTTATAGACCCTAGATGTGGTACAGGACTGAGCTAAAGAAGATGGGGAAAATATTTTACATTCTAACAAGCTGTGAAATCCAAAACTAGCATGAGAGCAACCACAAAGACCAAAAGCTCGCAAAAACATGGTTCCTTGAAAGATCTCATGTCTTCATCTTTAAAAAAATATTCTGTACCATTTCAGAAGAAATTATCATCTGTGCTAGATGTGGATCCAATCTGTGATAAGACTAACTTTCGCTGACCAGTCATGGGACAGTGTCATCCCCCAAGCTGTCTTCCTCCTTGCTGTCCTAGCTTCCCTCAGGTCCATAGGAATGCATTGAGACAAGAACATTTAGCTGGCTGTTCCCAGTCAGACCATGACAACATTTATTTCTGTATTGACAAAGGGTGTCATGTTAATCTTCATGTAGTTTTTCCTCAGCTAGTGATAGCTCCAAATCAGATTATTGCGTAAAAATGTACTGCTTTGAAATGCTTCTCTAGATGTTTTATGTTAATTCTGTTGTAATGGACTACAATCAGGCAATTGTGATGGTACCAATTTTCATTGCTTTTATAGAAATTGAAGCTAGCTTGGCATGTACCCAGAAAAATGCTTCTCCAAACACAAACACATATCAATTCTTATATTCTTGGTAGCAATAAATGCTCTACAACCTTCCATAAAAACATATCATTATTGAGACACTCATAAATGGCTGTACGTTTGGGGTACAGAGTGTGTTTGTGAGTGTTTTTGGTTTGTTTTGGGTTGAGGTTTTTTTGTTTGTTTGTTTGGGGGGTTTTGTTTATTTACACATGCACACATGAAACATGTCTTAATGATGTAGTTGAGTACAGGATTGCTTTGGAAGGGATCTGAAGGGAAAAACGCCAGAGTGAGTGAAAATTCTCTTGATGCTGATAGAGCATTAGAAAACTGAAATAACTTAAAAAGTATCTATTAAAGCTAAAGTAATGTCAATGGATTGTAAAGAGTCTTCAATACCACGTTAGCAAGGAAGAGAATCCAACCCGTTGGTATTGCATTGGTACACGAGACAGTGACGTCCATAAGAAAACAGTTAAGAATGTGTTTTCAGGGCCTTTTCCTTATGTTCTTTATTCTGCTGATCAGAGGGGAAAACTATTCCAATCTTTCTGTTTGTGAAGATTTGGAATACTTTTAGTATCCTGCAGATGAAAACAGCCAGAGACATGCACATTAAAAGCCATCATTCTGGAGTCTGCAAGTAAATGTGTTTCTAACCCTAGCAGTAACAGGGAATAGATGCACTCTGCATCTGAAAACACCAATGGGAGCCTGGGTCAGTGCTTAGCATGTGATCAAGACAATGGATCTGTTACATAGCAATAGCTGGAGGGGGGAAAAACACCCAACCAACCAACCAAAAACCCCTAAACAAACAAACACCACCCCCCCCCCCCAAAAAAAAAACCAAAACAAAACCAAAAACAACCAACAAAAAAACAACCAAACCACCAAACAGCCCGGAGCTGCTTTCCCTCTTAGATTAGTCCAAACACATTGGAAACATCCCTCATGCAGGACAACTTGGTTGCCAGGAAAGGCAGCCGTCCTGTCAGAGAGGTCATTGCTGAAAACAGTAATTTCCTTTTTTATTTTTTTTCCTCAAACCTCTATTTCCTCGCTTTTTGAGAACGAGCACCTTATGAAGCCTTTAGGAAATGGAAACAGAAGAAAACCTCAGATCAGATTAGAATTTGGGGGTGACAGAATTAAATCAGTGAAGTGGGGTTGCAGCATGCTGAAGGCATGGTTGCAGTGACAGAGTAGACAGACTCAGCCCAGGAACAGACTGTTTAAGGGACAAAATTATATCGCATCTAACTAGAACTAAACTGAAGAGAGCAAAAGATCATCTGGGATACACCCTAGTGGTGGGCTTTTGAATAATTCCCTGCCAGACCTCACACTTTTGCTGACAGCATTTTAGGAATTACCCATACAGAAATGAAGACCATATAGATAAGAAAACCTTACTGTAAAAGTACTCTGAGAAATAAAAGGAAAATCTTCATGGCTATTCACTTTTTTTTTTTTTTGGAACTGTAGTTAACACTAGATCCAGCAACGCAACAGGGAGTACAATCGTGGCTATTTTTACTAGAGGAAACCAAGACTGTAAGAAAAAGTAGACATTTATAATTCAGTAATTTTTCAAAATCTTAAGAATGTGGGTCCTCTAATAATCTCAGAAGATCAAGCACTTCTTCCAATCATCATTATTACAGGGTAAGGTTTTAATGTTTCTGTTTTTCTTATTCTTAAATTAATGTTGCTTTGCAGGATACAAAACTGAGATTAAAACTTATGAAGAATCAAATCTTCTTGTATGTAGCAGCACCATTTTTATGCCTAAAGTACGGTAATGAAAATTTAGAAGGTTCAAAGATTCTGATGAGTCAATTCTTGACTCTTTAACAATTAATTATTCTCAGAATTAATCTCTAAATTTTATCTCAAATTAAGAGAAAATTCTGCTTTTCTTGTGAAGCAAATAATCTGACAAATATTGCTTCAGGAGTTTAAAAAACTATTTTTCTCTTTGAAAGTTTGAAACATTTCATCAGTACAAGATATGTGAGAAACGGGTTGGTTTTCCACTTATTTTCTCCCCACCTTAAAAAAAAAAGACAAAAAAAACCCCAACCTTTTAAAAAGTTACACTCATGTTTCTGCTTGTAACATTGTAACATCTATTCCTATTAAAAAATCTTGGTGGCTTTTGAATGGAACTACCCTTTGTTAGAATTACACCTTTGTGAGCACTGATTCACAGCCTAGCTCTGTGTAAAATAATCCCTTTCTCCTGAACACTCCTCCTTTTCTTATTCTTTCACTGTCTACAGCTGATATAAGCGCTAGTACTGATGAGGAGAGAAACTTAATCTCATAGGTCTAGGTGACAGTGAAATTTTATGTGATGTCTGAGAAAGAAGTGGATCAGGATTAGTTAAACAGTTCAGGGAAAAAAAAGAGACTAAATCAGGATTCCCCTTCCACATATGGTAAGCTGGGGAGTTCTCCATGTTAGTTGCTTCAATGCATGTTGCAGATCTCTGCCTTACCCAGAGTATTTATCATGCATTAATGTGCTAGTAAGGGATTTTGTCTTAAATTGTACAGATTCTAATTCTTACAAGTTTTCAATGAATTTTTAAAATTCTTTTTGATATCTTTGATATCTTCTATTTTTCTACCCACAGAATGAGCGCAGAAATTAATTGAGTTCAAATCAAAATCTTAAATAAGAAGAGCAACTAAAGCAATTCTGACATGAAAGATCATGTTTGTGCATTTCCTTGAGGTCCTTTAGATGTCACAGGTTATTCAATTGCAATGTATGTTCCCACAGTAACTCCATTTTTCTTAGTAAGCTTTGTTTCTGCATACATTTATTAACTTTTGACCTTAATTGAAATTATGATTAAATATATTGCATCATTCAAGCCTAACTGAGAGAGAGGGTGATAAGAGGAAGAAAAAAGAGCACAACAGGGAAGTTTTAGTGTTGGGCAGCTTATTACAAAAAGAGTTACAGATAATTGTATAACTATATGCCATAAAGCATTGTGGACCTCTCACTAAGAATTTTTGATGTGTAAAATTACAGAAGGTTTATGTAGGAGCAGGATAAGTCACTGGTTACAGGAATGAAGGAGTTTCTTTTTTCTCCACTTCTTACGTAAACAGTAGTTGATAGAAAGTAGCAAAGCATACAAAGCTTTGCTTTTGGACTTTGTAGGTCCAGTGAAATTATTTGTGCTGTTCTGCAAATAATCTCCCATGCATAGCCTTTCTACACCAAGGTCCTAGCAATGTTTGTGCTAGACAGCTACAGCAGTTTCACAGGGAGTTAAAGATGACACCTGTATATCTACCAGAGGCAGAGCTTTGCCTCTTTGCTTAGAAGTCTTTTCTAACCCTGTTTTGCAGGACGGTGAGAAACTGAAAAAGGTTGCCCAGAGAAGCTGTGAATGCCTCATCCTGCCAGTGTTCAGGTTGGATGGGGCTTTGGCTTTGAGCAAGCTGGTTTGTAGAAAGTGTCCCTGTCCATGGCAGGGGGAAAAGGGGGAGAAGGGGATGAACTAGATCTCTTCCAACCCAAACCATTTCATGGTTCTGTGATTCTGTGTCCCTTGGGATCCTCTTTTGAAGACTTCCTATGGAAGTAAGAACATAAGGGAGAGAGCTCTTTTCTGACTGTTGCCAGCTGTAGCAGAAGGAATATGCACACTTGGTTCTCTTGATATTATTGTAGCACACAATACAGTGGATAAAGTAAGACAGGACAGATTAAATGAGTATGCAGTTTCTCCTTTGAGGGTTTAGAACAATGGACACCAAAATACAAGATTACGTGGAGGCCCGTAAAAGATATATCTTTTATATTTTGTATGCTATTAGGTGAAGTCAGTGGAACTAATTTAATGCAATTTAATGAGATACATGTGTGGCAAGGATAACCTCATTCTCACAGTCATTCCTAGCTGGAAGATAAAACCATGTGAGGAAGTTTAACAGAATTATCATGTCTACAGCATCTTACAGAAGTCCTACCTCTGAGGAAGTTTACTCCACCTGGTAAGTTCCCACCAGGAAGAATTTGCCATATCCTAGCAGTATGTTACTGTCTATAACTGGATTTTCTCTAATATACACGATCTCGCTGGCTGAAACCTGTTTTTCTGCAGTAAGATCCAGCATTAGCTGGAATGGGGCAGTTTCATCTCTGGCTTGAGCTTCCTTTCTAGAGCTATGTGGAAGACACTTGAGCAGCTTTTCCTATTGCTTCATCACTATGGTGTTTGAGTCCTTTGATTGAGGAGAAATGGTTACTTGAACCCAAACACTTTCTACAGCTGAGTCTTCTAGTTAACAGTGGTCATGCCCTCTAGTTCTCCCAGTTTTCTTTGAGAGAGTAAAATAATCAGTAGTAGTGTGTTCCCCTGGTGGGTATCTTTTAAGTGTACACATGCCTCTATATGAGTGAAGGCATGGTCAAAGGAAGGTTTCTTGCAAAGAAAGTTGGGGGTAAAAATATCAGGCGTTATGGTGGTTCCTGGGCTGCTTTGTTAGTCTGTTTTCCTAAAGGATCATATAGGTCCCAGAATGTCTGGTGTCTTACCCAAATAAGCTTCCGTTTTCTAAGGTATCTCTAATGGAGCTCTTAGATTGGTAGAAGAAATTTTGCACCTGGATGGAAGGAATATATTTGGGCACTCTCCAAGTGAATAAGCTGATCTGGCTTTGCTGTCACAGAGCACATGGTCAGTTAGGCTGAATGATGTTGTTGCTCCAGCTTTGTAACTTACAGTAGTCCTCACCTTCATTGATATGTTAAACCAACACCAACGGCTTTCAGGACTGCTTCCCTTTTCCTCACACATCTCCAAAATACCAATGTCTTTAGCACAAAGGGAGTATCCATAAAGCCGTGCATGCTATGCTGGGCACTCCACTGAACATCAGCAAACAATCAATAATTTCCATCTTTACAGTGAAGGAATGCTTTCTTGTATAACTCTTTTGTCCTGCTGTGCAAGCTCCAGGCAACCCAAATCACAAAAGAAAAAAAAAAAAAACAACATAAAAAAACACCCATAAAAGGAGAACTTACCTAAAACTCTAATGCAGGGCTTTTGCTTCCTTCTTTTGATATCTGTAATGCTCAGTGCATTTTCAGTGGTTCCTAGTCTTTAACAGCTCTAATGAGAGAGAAAAAGACAAATCCCCTCTGCTTGCTAACCCCCATGTGACATTGCAGGTCACTACTATAAAGCTATTAATCAGTAACTTCCCTTTCCTCAACCTTGGGGATTTAATAGTGCCAGCAAATTGATGTTTAAATCACTAGCTATTAAAAGCACTTGGGTTTTGTTTAGTTATTTTCCTTCTGCAGTCTCAGTTTCCAAAGAGTCTTGCATTGTCTTACATGTCAAAAACAAAATGTAAAGACAAGATGTATTTCCTCTCAGAAATAAGCAGATATGAAAACTTTATGTGTTTATATTAGTGAGTTTAATAATGTTCCATGTTTCTCTAAGCACTTGTTCGTTCAGTTGCAAGGGAACAGGATGTCGTAGCTGTGCCAGAATGTTTTAGTGGAGTATGAAAAAGATGGAAGTGACTTATAGATACCAATAAAATGTCACCCTGTGTCCCCAAGCTAGCAAATAACACAAATTTCATTAAAATTTGTATATAAACCAGGAAATAAATTTATGCTTACCCAATGCAGCCTATTAAATTAGTCAGGTGCAGAATGCTCCATGCAGATTAGTATCCCCTTCGCTCCAGATGATCTAAAAATAAGGCATCTTAAATGCCTGTTATTTACTAGTGGAACATTGTTCTATGATGTTTCATTGTAAAAAGGCATATGCATTAGCAAGCAATCAATTACTTATTGCTTCAAATGGTATCCCCAATTTGCCTTGATTTTCTTGTTCCTCTGTGTTCATAACAGCATTCCAACACTGTGTGAGTAATCTGAGGCTATGACCTAGAGACACTCCACCTAAACCTCCCATTTCTGACTTTCTTGATAGCAGGCAGGGTACAGCAGTACTTTTATCATTAGTTTCCTGAAAACACAGTTGCCCAGGAATTAACAAATCACGTCTGGGAGTAAGGAGATTAGGAAATGGGTAGGGTAACAAGTAATTGTTCCCCATGTTCTAACTGGCAGATTGGCCCTGTGTGACACACTGATACAAAAAATACCTACCAACAGCACCTCAAGGACAGGACAGGGGGGTTGGGCTCCTCTGGAGCAGTCCGAATACTTGCTACCTTCTGCTGAGGCCATCTTCTTACTTATATCATTCTCAGTTCCTCACAATGTTTTCAGGGAATCATGTGTTAAAGACAGAAATGCATTAAATGAAAATTACCTTATTTATGTGCTTTGCTGGGTAGCAGGTTGTCATAACCTGGTCTGTTGATAATGTACTACAAATGACTTCTCTAAGAGGTTTTCTAAGAAGTTATTGGAAAAGGTAGCCATATTGAGTGATCATTTTACCATTTTCTGTTTTAAAAATAATTTTCAAAGGAAAAAAACATATTCTAGTGTAACTTAAGTTACTGAAGTTAAATATGTGTGAATGGGATTCTAAATCTTTGTGTTCTTTTATACTTGCACGTGTTCATATATATATGTATATATGTATCTATATATAATTTGCTTAGTCGTGTGTTTAGTAATGTCACAGAGGAGATCACTGTTACAAAATGCTGTACTATAAAGCAATAAAGAAACACGTATAAAGCTGTGAATATTATATCAGGGAAAAAGTTAAGCTTGAAACATATTATTTTGCATTTAAGGTTTAAGTATAAAAGCTGAGAAACTCATATTCTCCCCTGAGGTTTCAAGGCATCACATATAGATTTACTGGAGCTCAGACTTTTATGCCATTGTGTTTCAATCTGTATCAGGAACATACAGGCAAACGGTATTGCCACATTGCTCACACTACTGAAAAGGAGTCATTTTACGTCAGTGGTTTTGTTCTAAACAAGCACCTGTTTCTAGATGAGAATCAAATCAGTTTACCTCCACAATCTGGTGCACTGGGGTCCTTAAGTTAGACAGAGATAAGAATGCATGGCCAGGCCTCCAGACTTTTTCAAAAGCTTACATCAGCTGCTCAGCTTCTTGTGAGTTGAAAGGCCCTTTACAAAAGCACTGCCCATCCCTTAGGACTGACGTTGAATCAAAAGGCCAGAGAGCTGGCACACAGCTTGAAAAGTAGTAGTTAGGATGCACTATGGAGCAGAAAGTCCTGGCAGAAAAGATCTGTCTTCACCTGAAGGAAGAACCTTCCAGAAACTCATCATCTTCTGTACTCTTTGGGTCACTCACTTTTTACCCAGAAAATCACCAAAATAATCCAGTGTCCCTGAGATTGCAGCTTCATTCCTGTGGCTAATGGTTTGTTACCATGGCCAGGGAATCAGGCCCTTTATCATCACTTTTGCATAACTGCAACATGGCGTGTAGGTAGAGGAAAATATGGGGGATCTTTTTCCTGCTTAGCATGTGCAAACACTCAGGTATCTTTACAAAATTTCTTTGATTTTTTTTTTTTTTTAATTCCCCCCCCTTTGATGTCTCAAATTGCATTCCTAACAGAATGTCAAGGTAGGTTCTTTGGAGATGAGCTCTGTATAAGAACTGCTCTTTTGGAAGGAACTCTCATTTGAAAAAGTTTTGGAGGGAATAATTCCAAGTGATTGTTCTTTTCTTAAGGCTTTCTTCTGTTCTGCCCTCTCTGCTATAGCTTTGCATGGCTGCTTTTGCTATTGAAGCCAATCTATAATGCCATTGAGTCCAGCTTGTCTCAAATTACCACTTTGGTGGTAAAAACTAGCATTGATCACCATTATGGAAATATTCTTAAATGTTTTCCTGTCAGCTGAAATGGGACCTTTCTACTTTGTGTCCCATGTGTTCTCCTTAATTATCCTCTGTTACCAGCCAAGACTGAAAAAGAAATTTCAACACTCTCATCCTGATCACTCACGCAGCCTGTTTTGCTCAGTAGTCATTCTTGTGCCTTAGTTAACATTAATTAGCAGATAATTGTTTCCAGACCAAAGGTGGGTAAACCGTAATTAGAATCTTTCTGTCAATGAAGGTTTCATATCCTCTAATGAGTAGGTAGACATGTACACTGTTATGCATAAGTATGAGTATTCCTATCCTGGCACAAAATAGGCCAATTAGTTTTGCTGTTGTTTTCTCTGTGCATATGTGTCTGTTTTAATAATGAAGCACCCTCCATGAAATCCTTCATTTTCCTAATAACTTTATTTCTTGAATGTGTCTTTGCTATCATTTGCGTGTAAAACACTCAAACCTTTATCCTTTATCCTGCTGTTGATGCATTTTATTTTTTTTTTATTATACACCTTGATAGTGCCTACCATCATCGTGCCATGGATCATGACTGGATAGCATGTGCCGCCTTAGCAAGTGACCAGTATTTTATGCCACAAAATGACAGGTGGGAAGGGCACTTTCTCACCCAGTTTCTCACTAGCTGATCTGCAACAGGTCTATACAACCCAGTGGTTTTCTGTGCACAGGACAAATATGTGTATACTGTAACACATGCCTTCTCTATGGCAATAACAGAACAGCATTAAAGCGGTATGCTGAAAGCTACCTGGAGTTCTTTTTCTTTGTGTGGCCAGCACTGAGCACATGAGGGACAGAAAGGTATTACTGAGTTACATTATTCTAGCCATCCTTGTTCTTTTATATAACTTCAAAAAGCCACTGGAGGGGCAGGTGGGGATTCAATCTGCTAACAAAAAACATGTTCTTCCCCAAAGTGCCATTCCCCAGAGACGTGGCTTAAGCAGTGTTGAGTTCAATGCTAGGAAGGTTTTCGCAGGCCTAATATATGTCAGCTTTTAAAGACAAAAAATGATGATAAAACTTTGGGAAAAGCTTCTGTGAACCAATTCCCAGTTCAACTAATGTGAACTAATTCCAGATTAACTGCAGTAGAACTACCAGGAGTGAGTATCCTTGGATATGAAAGCTTGAAACCCTATGTTTTTGAGTATAGAATATTCACTGAAAGCTATTTCAGTTATTCAGGTAATACCTCCATAACTGGGTTTTATTTTAACCTTACACTTTATTTCCATGGAAATCTGCACATGTTTAAGTCTTTTGCAATGTCAAGTCAGGTCATAACACTTGTGGTGTAACATTTTAGGCTGATTTTGGATAAAAATGTCTTGAGAATTTTTGTATGGAGATCGAGCTAAACATACACTGTTTCCAGTAAGTGGAAAATCCCATCTTTCCTTCCTGAACCAAATTGAGCTATGATTAAAGCTATTTGCAGATCCCAGTAAGGGCAGTTCAGAGGAAGAAATTATTAGCTGGGTGTGCTTTAACAACTTTGCAGCTCCATGGAGGTGATAGGAGTGAGGAGGTGCATTTCTTGGACATCCAGTCCTGAGTGAGTAAGGCACAGCTTTTGGGTAAGCTCATAGGACTGAACACTTAATCCTTGTCAGGCTGGTAATTTTCAGCAAAAGTTTGTGGTTATATAATTCCTTATCTGGATAAAATTAATGTCTTCCTGCCACCCTGGTGTTTCTCAATGAATTTCATTTGAGTCAATTGAGCAGATAGCAGAGAGATTTGGGAGGCTCCATATGTACTTTGCGGAAATTTAGCCCTCATATGAGCACCAGATTGTGGTGCAGAAGTTGCACTGGCACGCCATGGCACAGCTGGCATTCCGGTCAGAGATAGGACTCTTCCAAAACTAGGTATTTCTGGCTGTTGCTTTCACCTGTTTCTGGGAATTTTTCTCAGCTGTGTTCTCCATTCTCGCTCTTCTACACGCAGAAGTGGCATTATACCTTAGCACTCAGTACTTTCATTTGCTCCCACTAAGCTTTTGGTGGGAAAGACGAGAAACTTATGGTCAAGACAGATGAAGGCTGTGCAGCAAAGTGCCCTTTTAAGGCCCACAGGAACCTGACTAACCACCTCAGCCCATTTGGCTAGGGTACAGGTACTTGTGCACAGTCCAAGGACAGCACTTCTGTCTTGAGTTGGACAACAGTAAATAGCACAGCTCGAATGCTGTTTCCAGGTGGGTGGAAGTAGATTTAGAGCAGAGGAGAGCTGCTTATCAAGGAGCTTTTTATCACCTGTCTTTGTGTGACCATGAATATGCCATGTGAGACCTGTACCTGATTAGCTATAGCCAGCAGTGGTGCCCTCCCAAAAGAGCATTCAATCTAACTGGGCAAAGAAGTTGATACAGTTGATAGGGCATGGATTTTGGGCTGTCAATTCAGAGGCTGTAATTCAAGGCTGGGAGAAGAAGGTGGTTTATACAGCCAGCCAATAATTTGGTACAAGACCTTACACGAGACTGACCCTAACTGATCTTCCCAAAGACTTGCTGAAAGAGTCCTCTAAAGAAAGCGATCTAAGCAGTCCTGTGCCCATTACCTTAACTACAAAACCACCTCTGCAGTAAAACACTAGTATTACAAAAGAGGAGAGATCAAACAGCACTGCAGACAATCTTTTCCTCTCCTTCCACAAGAAAATTGTTGTTAAAACTGAGTAGTAATTTATAATTAATGTCTTTGATAAATTTTGGCTGGTTTCCATTAGTGAAGTGTTCACAACATGATGACAAATTTTTTGAAGGTACTCAGAATTGTTCACTGAATGGTGTTGGTAAATAATCCTTTGTCTTCAGGCTATTCATGAATAAATTCTTGGAAATCATAAATCTCAGAAAATAGAGCAATTTTGACTGGACACACTTATCATATGGCATACTCCTTTGTCCTGAAAAAATCTGTGGGACACTGCGAATTTTTGAAGCAAACTGTTCCTATGAGATATTCCGTCTCTGTCTTTGGTGAATGAATATTCACCAAATAGTACATTCACTATTCTGAAACAACGAATCTTGTAGACAAACTAATTTTCAAATCAAAACAATGTCCCTGAGATGGCTGGAACTCCCACTTACTTTGAGTGCCACCTCTGAGATGGTTCCTAGCTTCCAGCTGATAACTGTACCTACTAGCTATGATGGGGTTGGAGGTAGCCAGCAGATCTTCTGTTGTGGCAGATTGTGAGGAAAGAGTCACAAGAATTCACCAATCCTCTTCTACTTTTGTATAAATCAAAGCTTCTTTAGACTTCTAAGAAACCTAAATACATCTAAGGAATACTACATCAATTCCACATAATTTTGCTCTGTCCTTCTTGTTAATCCCTTCTCTCAGCTTCATGCCATCCTAGCTTTTTGTAGTGTGTTCTTTTTCATGGTTATGTTTTGCACTAGAGCAGATGACCTCTACACTTTACACGCTGCATAATTTATCTCCACTTTGCACACAGTTGAGAGTCTCTGGACCCTAATATTTCCCTCGGAGAACTGAGGGGGAAGCTGCAGGGGTACTTCACAAATGGATGATGCAAGAAGCATCCTGTTGTAGGACTGGTTTGGACAGATGGATTTTATGAGCCATCTGTCACCTGACCCATCCCATGCATCTACCATAAGCAAACTAAATCCAACCCTTGAGGACAGCAGGAAGAAACAATGCCATCTCTCATCTGACACAGTGTATGGCTCTCTGTCAGCTCTTGCGACTGAAATTGTCCCCCTCTGCTTGGCCCAGAAATTTTACTGCACATCAGGAATAGTGTTGGAGGTTATGCTGTCTATAAGCATCAGAATAATTAATTTATTCTTATCATAGTTATTATATTCAGCATTGCTGTTTTTTCCCTTGGATTCTTTAGTACATTTGTCCCTTGATCATCTGGCTAGCAATTAAAAGGTGTGGATTCCTTCATTTGTTTAGGGAGAGAGAGAAAGCAGTTAACTGTGGGAAAGACAGCTCTACTTTAAGATGACTGTATTTTTGAGAGAGAAGAGAACCGTACTTTTACTCTAGTTCCTGTTCTGGCAGAGCAGAAAATTATGGTTTCTCTTTGAGTTCTAAGGGTCTCTTGTTTACAAGGCAAAAGCACTGTGGCTCCTTGCTGTAGTAGGGAACAGAAAATGTTTCCATGTAACACTTTGCCTGTCCCTTTCACTCTGGTACAGAGCTCTGCAGCTAAGATTCCCACACTGACCTAATTATCTGGTTATTTTGAATCACATCTGGCTTTGTGCAGCACAAAAAGCAAACAACCAAATGTGGATAACCCCTCATGAAAGAAATCAGAAGATCCCCTGGAAAGGCTAGAAGAGTGCTGTAGCATCCTTTAATCTCGCAAGTTGCCCAGTCATGTCTGTGTTTTACCATCCTGTTGCTTCATGGCTCTTCCCAAGCTTACATTAACTTAGTGAATGTTCCTTTCATATCCTCACTGGCAGTGCTTCTGGCTTCTTGCAGGATTTAGAGACCTATTTTATTTTCACTGCTTTTCTTCTTTAATCTATGTTCTTTCCAAGTGTTCAAGCGCTTGACTGGAAGCTTAACTAACCCAACTGTCAGGAACAATGCTCCACTTCACAGAGAAACATACTCAGTGAAAAATCTGGTTTTGGTTGAGGTTCTTAATAATGAAACTTAATCTTTTTCAGGGTGGTGTGGTGGTCACCAGGAAATCACATAAACTGATTATTGGACTAGGCTTTGAGCAACCTGGTCTAGTGAAAGGTGTCCCTGCCCAATGGCAGGGGGGTTGGAATTAGATGATCTTTGGAGGTCTCTTCTAACCCAAACCATTCTAGGATTATTTGGGTCACATAAGAAACCAAGCTGATGGATAGAATTGTATCCATCTTACCCTGCAGCTATGACAGGCCACTGACCCTTAAATGAAGTTAAAAAATATCTTAGTAGAGCTGGTGGAAATTTGTGCTGTTTGTTTAGGAATTTTGATTAAAAAGAACCCTGTAGCAATAATATTTCTTCCACTTTTTGAAAAAGAGCTAATGTTCCTTTGAATGCTATTGATTTGCAACATTCAAAATTAAATAATTTCACCAATCATCTTTTGCAGCTTCTGAATTTTTTTGCTTAAAAATAAATGTGAATAGCTCATTTTATCTCCAGTTTTCATGCTCTTGCATTTTTTCTGTAGAAAGTGTCTTACGAAAGAATGGCAGTTAAAAAACAACTATAAGTAAGACTTGCCCGTCAAAACAATACAAGCCATATTTAAAGAACTCTATAAATTAAAACAGTCTGTGAAGAGCTTCCAACACTGCAAATCATCTTTGAACTGTTAATTTTGCCTATAAAAATTGTCTTTGACTATCTTTTCTGTAGTCAGTAAACACACACCACTAACTTTTTTTTTTTAATGCTAAATAAAGATAATTCATGTTTTCACTATATACCTTAGAGATAGATTTTCAAAAAGTCTTACTGTCCTACAGTTTTAATGTGTAGCTATTACCAGATGAAATAGTATGAAATGTTTATGGAGATGCAGGCTTGAAGTCACTAAATAGACAATTTAATTAGTCTACTTTTTCTTTGATTTCATATACCACATAACAAACAGAAAAGAATTCCAAGACAGAAGTTCTCCTAATGTCACTGTGAATTACTACAAATGAAGAACATCAAATACCCTCTGAAATCCCTGTTCCAAGAACCAGTAGCAGAATCAGACCTGACTTCAGCCAGTATTTAATTCTGTTACTTGGGCAGTCTCACATTCCTTCAAATCTGCATCACATTTCTCAATGCCTTCAAAAAGGCTCAATTAGGAAAAAGGATAAGCTAATGTAGAAAAGTCTAACTGTGATACTTAGTTGCTCTATGTATGTCCCCTAAAAGAACTCATAAAGCACCACAAGTAGAAATGGGGGTTTTTTTTGGTTTTTTTGTTTGTTTGTTTGTTTTTTTTTCTTTTTGATGCTGGAGGCCCTTAGCACTCTCTACTGAAAGGAGGTTGCAGTGAGGTGGGGGTCGGTCTCTTCTCCGAAGTAGCAAGTGATAGAGCAAAAAGAAGTGGCCTCAAGTTGAGCAGGGAAGGTTTAGATTTGATGTTAGGAAAAAAATCTTCACTGAAAGGTTTATCAAGCATTGGAACAGGCTGCCCAGGGAAATGGTTGAGTCACCAGCCCTGGAGGTGTTTAGAAGACATGTAGATGTAGTGCTTGAGGACATGGTTTAGTGGTAGACTTGTCAATATTAGGTTGGAATAAATGATTTTGAAGGTCTTTTTCAACCTAAATGATTTTATGATTCTATGACTTCGCTATCCATACCTGTGTGCTTTCTTGGGCAGGAACTGCAATAAGTTCACCACAGCCCTGCAGAAAGCCAATATGCCCCAGGTTTTGGCCTCATGCTAGCTCAGCAGGGGATACAAAACTAATCCACCACATCTCTCTACCCTGCTTCCTGGGAGTGTGCTGTTTGTCAATCCTAACTACAAAGGTAACAATGCTTGATTTGTTGAGAGATGAGAGGCAGATATAATGTTCATTTATTAAAATCCAACCCACTCCTTCTATTTTCTGTAGCTTTTAGTACCTTCATTAGGATTTACATTTTAGATTATCAGGAATCTAATAAGCCATCATGGCACCTCATTATCAAGGATGTATCTTCAGGTCTCTACCTGAAGGGAGAGTTGTGAATTTTTTTCCACCTCATATACCTGGGTTTAAGAACCTGCTGGCTTGTTTTATCTCTGCTTACTTCAAAGTTTCCAGTTGTATGAATGTAGCCTCCAACTTGGCAAAATGCAAATTCAAACCTTTCAGCTGATTCCAAATGGTATGCAGCGAGGAAGATGTGGATTTACAAAGCTCTGGCTTGCTCACTGGAAGTGTTTAATTAGCCATTAACTAAATATCTCCGTTTGATGCCTGCCACCAGGAATGAGGGGAAGGCAAACAAAGCTTTGTAGGTTTACAGTTTATTCTAGAAATCAGTGAAAACACATGTAGTCCTGTTCTTAAACAGACGCAACAGTGTTAGTTATGGCTTAGATACAAGATGCTGAGAGCAACAGGAGAGGGCAGGACCATACATCCTCTTTGTAAAGATCAGGTGCAGGACAATAATTAAGGCAAAATCAGAGTATCCTCCTGCTGCTTTCCAATCACCATGGAGCTAATAATGGCCTTATAGATTAAATAGCAAGTTGCATCTTAGTTAGGCAAGTGCAACATAAAACCAATACTAATGTTTAAAGAAATTAGGTAAATTTAGTTAGTGAAGCATAGCATCTCATTCATATTAATCTCCAGCAGAGACTTGGTTGTTTCAGTCACTGATTCAATCATTTGCTTGCCTAAGTATTTTACTTCCCTCTGTGCATTCTGCATTACATTCTTCCCTTCAACATTCACCTTTTTCCTTGCAGGTGCTCCCGCCCTCATCCCCTGTTCCCATTTATATTAAAAAATATCTGCAGTGTACCATTAACCTCTGTTATGTGGCAGAGCTACATCAGCTGGTAGTGGCTGGCAGCACAGTAAAATGTTCCTGTGTTTGAAGACTATTTGGTAGTCAGCTTTCTGCAGAGCCCCACAGCTGATTGGGCTACACTGCCAAGAAAGGAGCACGGTCAAAGCTGGTCAACCATGTGGCAGCAAAGGAAGAGTAGTGTCCCCACCACACCACTATCCAATATGTCCTTGCACTGGCTATGTAGGATGATGTGGGGTGAATCAGATTGAAGGGCAAGTCATCATTTGCACATCTCATATGCACAAGACCCTTGCTAAATGCTACCCTAAGCTAACAGCATGGAAATAGGCAACTACCAAAGTTGGGTTGATGGCTGGTATGTTCTCTTGCTCATTGTGTCAATTACTTTGCTTGTGTCCTTAGTGTCTTGAGCAAACATACTTGGGAAATTTGGGCAGGACATCTTATTGTTAGACAGTAGAACTGGAAGCAACAAAAGAAGTGAGCAACAACACAACTCTTCTAAAAAGATCACATTCCTTTGAGCAACTAGCAGGGACCAAACTATGGCTACGGAGGCTCGGTTCTGGTGCAGCTCCTGTTAAGGAGTATATTACTATTAGTCAGGTTGTGCTGCTGACAAGGCTCTGTAATTATAACTCCACCGTCTGACAGAGCAATGGAAGCATAAGAAACATAACTGGTTGTAGGTGTGAACCCTTTGCTACCTGAGACACTTGGTTTATGGTTTTGACCTCTTGGCTATATGAGGATTTAACTACAGTCACAGGGTTAGGAAGATTGAATTGCCGAGGTGAGTATCTTCCGAGAGGACGCCTTGAACAGCGGAGCGGG
>NW_009922271.1:49904-58312 GCF_000696875.1 Nestor notabilis | reverse complement strand
CAGCGCCGGCGGTGCCGCGCATTCAGATTCGCCTTTTTCGCGTTCTCGGCCCCCTCGTGATCATCCACACATGGTGCGCGCTCCCGTTCCTTCGCTCCATGGCTACCCTCGGGATCCGGAATGGTTTACATCCTTACGTCTCTCTTCTTTTCTTTTCTTTTCTTTTCTTTTCTTTTCTTTTCTTTTCTTTTCTTTTCTTTTCTTTTCTTTTCTTTTCTTTTCTTTTCTTTTCTTTTCTTTTCTTTTCTTTTCTTTTCTTTTCTTTTCTTTTCTTTTCTTTTCTTTTCTTTTCTTTTCTTTTCTTTTCTTTTCTTTTCTTTTCTTTTCTTTTCTTTTCTTTTCTTTTCTTTTCTTTTCTTTTCTTTTTACTTTTCTTTTCTCTTTTCTTTTCTCTTTTCTTTTTTCTTTTCTTTTTTCTTTTCTTTTTTCTTTTCTTTTTTTTCTTGTCTTGTCTTGTCGTGTCTTCTTTCTCTTCTTTTTTTTCCCTTTTTCCTCTCTTCCCTCCTCTCCTCTCCTCTCCTTTCTCCTCTCTCCTCTCCTCTCCCTTCGCTCTTTTCTTTTCCTGTGGCCATGACAGCTTTCTGCTTTAACATTTAATACTTCTCTGCCCTATGGCCATGACAACTTTCTGCTTTAACATTTAATACTTCTCTGCCCTTCTATGATTTTCTTTCCTTGCTTCTTTTATTTTTTTTTCCTTCCACAAGTGTTTAAGTCTCTCTTTTTAACTTACACATTAACTGAGTAACTGTATTCTAGTTCCCATTCTCTGAGATTTTTCTCTGATTCAGTGACTGAAATTGGTTATGCTTTCCAATGTGGTGTAGTACATGCGTGCACACATTATTAATTTGTCTTTCTACTTGTATTTTTTTATTTCTCCTATTCGAGGTATTTTCTGATTAATTTGTAGAAATTGTCCTTTCACTGTTTTGGATTCACGAGGAAGAGGAATAGTTTCATTTTGGAAGTTGCTGGGAGTCCTTACACAACTCTAGTCCTAAATCTTGGCAATGCTAATATGAGTTTTTTCTCTGTTTCCTTTGCTTGTCTTGGATATTGAAGCCTCTAGCAAGATAAGTTATCAGTGATGAGTGACACGGTTTTAAACGCTTTTGTGTTCTTGTACACTATATGGAAGTCTGTCAGAGGATTTACAGCTCAACATCATGTTGAGTGAATTCTGTTCACTAATATCACTGAGGATGAGCTGACAAAAAAGCCCCTCACTTTCAACTCCTTTTTTCATTATTCTAAGATTATAAATTTCTGTTCGTTCATCACTATCTACCACTGTCTTAACTAGTAAAGGCGTGAGAATGAACACATCATTAGAAACGGACTTTGCCTGCACACACTATCCGATATGGACACAGAAGAAAATTGTCTGCACAACTGTGGATGGGTCTCTAGGTGCACTTCTGTTGGGCAAGTAATGTTGCATCTTGACGTATCAAAGTTTCTCTTCGTTGACTCAATTTGCAGAAAATGATCATATGGTCATTATTTCCAGTGTTACTAGGTTACACGACAGCATTTAATCAGAAGCCAGGAATAGTGACTGCATTAATTCTGATGTTATGAATAACTTATGAGGCTCCATTTCTCAATATTTCCGAAGTGAATGTTAAAGCCAGAAGCATTTTTGCTAATAAAGGGGTTTTTTTTTTTGCATGCTGTAGTTATTTATGACAATAGTGAGGAATTACTTGTGAAGAGGTGACTTTCGTTGCTTGCTTGTTTCTACAGGTAGTGATGGAGTTAAAAGAAATTCAGTTATAGAGACTTAACTTTACAACTTTTACCTTCCCTTGTGAAGTTTGTAGATTGTGGTTATTTTTAAAGACTAATATAAGACACAGATGCCATGGCCATTGGGCTACATTATTTTTGCTTTTAGCTTTCTTTTGCTTAGAGTTCTTGTCAAGGTACACATTTATTTTGAATGGCAACTTTTATGTTTGCTTCCTTCTTTATAATTTCACATCAGCAATAAATCTACAATGTATCTTTACCTTTTCCTCTAATATAATCGGGAATGGACTGTATATTTATGAGTATCAGTTTTATTTTTGTTTGAAAGAGAAATGGCATGCAGCTTTTACACAGGTTAAAATTTCATTTGATTCTGTGTATCCTTTGCCAGGTCAGTTTCGGTTCTGGTTTTACTCCATCACTGTAAGATCATGAGCTGTTTTATGGCATATATGTTCAATGTTTAATGCACAGTCAGTGAATTATGTTCACTCCTCTGTTAGAGTGTTATCACTGCTATAGACTTTAAGTCAACCTAGCTGCATTTTGTGTATCTGATCTAGTTGTCTAACCATTTCTGTATAAAGGCCTTAATCTCTCTATCTCAGTGTTCCCAGTGGGCAAGCAAACAGATGCAGCACATCTGCAGAGTCTGAGTTGTTTCTGAGCTCTTCTTTTATTTGGTTTGTACATCTTTTAATTCAGTCTCTCTTCTTCTTTTAAGCAGAGCATAATGTACTCTTTTTCTTTGCCACATGGAAAACTATCTGAGCAATACTATTATTATTATTTCGATACTTCACTGTTCTTTCTTAAGCAATTGCAGAATATAAATGGAAGACAGGGAGTGAATTTTGAAGAAAATAATTGGCTGCACAAATTTCTCCCCCACATCTGTGTCTGCAACAGCACTGGGGTGGTAGCTCTAGAGTAGCATGAGACCTTCTCTCTTTCTTCTGCTCCCCAGTTATAATGAGAAGTTCCTTCAGGTACTGGAGGACAGTATTTCACAGATACTAGTTTTTGAAAAGTACGCATTGTCCCTGTTCTAGTGCATAACTGAATACTTTTAGTAGCAACCACTATATTTTGTCCTCCCCTAGAACATCTGGATAGACTCAGCTCATCATGGCTGCATAATCAGAGTTATAAGAAAATGTTGTAGGGGGAAAAGCAGAATTATGGTGTAAATGTGACACATAATTCTTCAGGCCTTTGGCAAACAGCAGAAGATTCAGAGCCTACCATGCAAGCTTTCAGTTATAGCATATAATTAACAAACTAGAGTCGTTAGTAATGGGAAGAAGTTGCTGCATAAAACAGATGAAAAAGACCAACCTCTGGGGACTTGAGTCTCCTAATTTTTCAGAAGTGCAGACGGATGACAGCTGGTCCAACATAAAGACTGGGAGAAAGTTAACCTATTTGAAAAAGTTATGAAGCAGCAGAGTGAAGCATGTTCTGTATCACAGCTTTCTATCATGCCACAATGGTCTTTTTGATTCTGTAAGAGAAACTTCTAAACTGAATATTTCACTGAACCATAGTCTAAGGAAAGAGAGGATAACAGACCTATACTGCAGTTAGCCAAGCACCTCAAGGATGGTGAGGCCATTCTGCTCCTTGGTAGAAACTCCAGTATAAACTTCCGTTACTGCCTGGTTGAACAGAAAATATGCTGTGTACTACATATTTGGATATATCCAGATATAGACAGTATGTTACTACCAGAACAATGGTCATCGAAATGCAAACTAGCAATGCAGTGGTATGAGGTTATTAACAGAAGGGGACAGGCTGGGAGTTACCTTTTCTCTGCAGAAGCCACAGCCACTGGGAGAGCCATAGGGAAGCAACATATGTGAGTATCTTAGCCATTTATATGTTTATTTTCCACTGAGTGTTATTGGCTTTGTGAGGAACTGGTCCAAAGGAAACCAGAGGAACAGGTTCTTAAAAATCAGTTTCCTGGCTACTGAGAGAAGGATGAACTGACCATCAGAGAGAGTTCCTCTTACTTTTCTGTGTGTGCTTTGTGCAAGTTTAATATACTTCTGTAGTTTCAGAGGCAGAATAAAGATCAGAAGGGATTTGCAGATTCCTATTCTCTCCTGGCTTTCCCAACCTTGTGAGAGACATACACCGAACATCTGCTATGAGATACGATGCATTGCTTTTGATGCTGTGATACAACTGTACTAGTTAGTATGCTGGGAAAAGCAAAACCATAATTTTCCTCATTCCTTCCAGCTTGATCTTCACCATATGCACAGGAAGGATCTAGTATCCCCTGGAGACTGTTTTTTACCTTCTACAAATGTGGAGCAAAGCTTCTACTGCACATGGGAGCAAAATACTCAAAGGGGTGAAAAGTGGAGAAAGAACAGATCTGTTTACCACTGCAGCCATCCCATGGTAACATGAGCTGTTCAGATAGCAAACTAGTTTGGGGATATGGTGAGTCATAATTCTCAAAGTAGAGAAAAACAAAAAGGGAAATGAGAGGTTCTCTGAGCACCACAGAATTTTAGAAGAACAACCTGTAATTATGCCTGAATGTTCCATGAGCAAAGAAAATTGGACAGTAACAAAGATAAATCCCACTATCCTCCTAACCCAAGTCTCAAAAGAGCCAGGAGTACAAAGGATGAAAAGGCTGCCCTCCATTCAATTACAGAATGGTCAGTCCATGACTTTTGTATGCACACAGGGGTAGATACTAAATATAGGTTCTTAACTCATATTTCAATACCTAAATATAGATGGCCTGATTTTTTCAAAGATGTTGAACAATTTCTGATTCCTCTGATTTTTTGTTGATACTTAAGAAAAAAACAGGCTCTTTGATTGTCTAACACTGCTATACAGAATTCTGCCATTATAAGCCAGTCTGCTTTGTAAAGTAATTGAAGATACCATTGTGCCTCCCAACAATGGAGGATGCTGCAAAAGTAAATAATTCCTCTGTGTCTTCCTGTTAATGAAGCACATGAAAAGCAGAATTCCTGCGGCCCTACATGTGCAGTAACAAATGCTTTTTTTCCCCCTTCCTTCCCACCCTTCCACCCCAAATTTTTGTGCATTTTAGAAATGTACTAAAAGAAGAGGTTTGATGTGGGAAGCACCCTTGTCTCTCTGAAGGAAGTACTAATAAGACAAAATTCCTGCAGTTTTTAGATCCCCATTGCCTTCTGGAATAGTCCCTTGAGCATACCAGAATCACAAAGAAAAAGAGGAATTCTGGAATATAACCCAATGTACAAGACAATGCAATAAATTATGTAATGCATAAGTAAAATTATTGCCAAGAAATCTAAGAGTTACTATTATAAGGTCCTTATTTGGTGAAGTGTATGTAACCGAGTTTGTGAACTCTCATTTGAAAACAAAAAACCAAGCAAACCAAACAAAACCTTTTCTAAATGCCATTATGAAAACAAAAAAGGGAGGAAGCAGGGAGGACGGAAGACTACATCCATAGATCACTTCCCTGAGTCTGAGAAAATCTCAGGTTATTCTGTTAGTCTCAGAGTCTCCCAGAAGAGCTGGCAATTCTTTTTTGTTGAGTTCCCTACCAACCAGTTACCCCATGGAAGAAAACATTTGACTGAGAATGTCTGAAATTAAGGGAGTTGATAGTAGCTGCCATTAAAGTAGCAGAAATCAACATTTTGTTTGTGCTAGTTTGCCTACCTGCCTGTCCAAGGGAATTAGAGTCAGCATTTGACTTTCCCTTTGACGTTTTATCATTCATATCACAGTTTCCTAGGAATGGCAAATTTGGAACACCCTATATGAAAACAATACCAAAAAAAAAGCTAGAATGAGGTTATTTCTTCAAGTACAACTGGAACAGCCTGCTTACTCCTATATTAACATGTCAAGTACTTGATAAATCTACGTATGTAAAAATGGAATTAATTTAATAAAAAAGATTGATTTAATCTAATAATAAATTTTATTGATGGTGACTTGGCAGGTGAAAGCACAAATGAAGATGACTTTGAAACCTTTAAATGTTTCCTGAAGACAGTACCATTATCTGATGATCTTTCATCTTAAGAACCAAAAACTGAATAAATTTAACTGAGGTTGTAACATATCATTTATAAAATATACACATAGATTTCAGTGTAGCCCACAGAACATTAATTATAGCACTTATTTCACAGCTGTTCTATGAAAGCTCAAATAAAATGTGTCTACAATTAAAACTGAATATATACTGACTTCATTAACTTAACAGCTGCACCAATAACCAATACCAAGGAACATACCCTACTTTGTTAATGCTTTGATACCATCTGCAACAATCAAAACTAGTGGGTTTTAAAGCGGATGATGTCTTACTAGTATTGTGATCACAGATACTGCAATATGCTTGCACATGCTACTAAAGTGAATTGATCTACTTCAAGGGAACGTCACGGGTTATGTGTTGCAAGACAATTTCCTAAACACAAGTGTGTTTTCCAGAGAGTCAGAAACAGAAATTCTTGGTGGGTTCTTTTCAATTCTTATGTGCTCAAACATGAATTTCTCATGTGTCCAAACAAACAAAAATTCAACTTTGGAGTGAAAGTCACAGAAGAAACCAAAGTAACGTAGGAGACTTCTATGCTAACAATTACATTTTAATATTCTGACATTGCAACTCTGTAATTTCAGCCCATATTTCAATATGTAACTTCCAGCTTTCCCTTTTTTTCCCCACACAAAAAAATCAAAAATTACATCATACAGAATCATAAAAACATTCAAGCAAATATATTAGATTTTTAAATCTGCTTCACAAACTCTCCTAGCACAAAAGACTCTTCTTTTTCATAGTCATAATTTATGACTTGTAAAGCTTTCACAGCTATAATTCTATTGCGCTTTCTATACTCTTCCCAAAGTCCATTTCCTTGCTTATTAATTACTGTCTCTTCCCCATCTTCAACTTCCTTGTGTTCCTTCAGGTTCCTCGTCCCAGTCTGCTGCTTCCCTCAACAGTTAATCTCTTATCAACTGTTTGGGTTTTTTTTGCCCTTGCCTTAGATGTTGCAATGCTTTTTTCATATCTTTCCTGTACTTCTGTGTCACTTGAGCACCACCAAAGAAATACCTTAAAGCTCTAGGAAAATAACGTATTAGTGCACAGGTTCACATCCAGTAGTCCACATTAACTGGCACTGAAATTCAGGAAGAGTCTTCCTTAGTCTTTGTAATTGTGGCCTGGAACATACTCAGTCACTCTCCAGGTCTGAAACTTGTTCAGACAAGTCAAAGCTCTGAGTTGGAAGGCAGAAACTGCGAGGAATGTGTCTGTCAAACCTTTAGGACCTTCCAGCCTACTGAGGAGGGATATTTTCAGGGGTTTCCAGCATAGAAAAGTTCAGTTTTATCACTGGGATGGTATCAAACACACCTCTGCTTTAAAAAAACCCCAACTGTTAAAAGGACAAGCTCTTATTGTGAAGTGTTCTTATAGTAACTGCTGAATTTGTTACAGTTTAGCATCAGTTAAAGAGTATTTTCAGTTCGCTTCTGTTCAGAAATGGCTAAATCATTTTTGCTGAAACATTTGTAAAAATATAAATCATCTGCCTGACAGACACCCAGTGGAGAAAATTTCAATCCAAATGTAAATTTTTTGGCAAAGTTAAAAGTAGCTTCAATCAGAATCTTCTAATAAGAAGTATCAAGCAAGAATAACTCCAAAGAAACAACAAGCTCCATCTATAATAAAATCTTTCTGTATTAAATTATCAGCTACATTATTAGTAATGAAAGTGAATATTAAGCATCTGTCTGGTTTCTTTTCAAAAAGTGTTAATGTAAAGGATGTAAGGGCTTTTAAAAAGTTGTTTTATGTTAGCCTTCCTTGTAAAAAATGTGACAAACTGAATAAGGATTGAATTTTTTCACACACAGCCGTATGTGTTCCTTCAACCAGGAATGGCCATCCAGCTGGATGGATAGCTGCTTTGCTGCTCGTCCCTGGAGGCTAGTGGCTGGGTTAGGTGGCATCCTCTGAAGAGCAGAATTGCAGGTCACCAGAGGCAGTAGAAATGCCAGGGCAGAGAAGACTGTAGAAATTTTCATTTATCTCTCCAAGTCAAATGGGGAGGGATGGGCAGACAGAGAGCTAGCATGGAAACTGCAGTGTGGTAAATGCTTCTGAGTGCAAGCTCATACAGGGGCCTCAAGGACATAGAAACCAGCTTTTACAGCCAGCATGGGGTGTATTGTTGTAAAGGCAGTACTCTGCAAGGACATGACAGGAAATGGGGAGGTTTTTTGGTGGTGGTGTGATTTTGGTTTGGTTTGGTTTGGTTTGGTTTTTTTGTGTGTGGTTTTTTGTTGGTTTTTTGTTGGTTTTTTGTTTGTTTGTTTGTTTGCTTGCTTGGTTTTGGTTTTATATTTTTCTCAGTTTTTATTATTTAAAAAAAAAGCTATTTTCTAGTTTACATTTCCATAAAAAAACCCCAAAACAACAGGTGTTGAGCTTCAGTATGCACTGGTGCTTTTGGAGAGTGTTTCTTGCTATAAGGAATTGAAAAGACTGATCCATCTCAGAGATCTACCTTAAAGTTACACCTCAGAAGATTTATTAAAAAAAAAAAAAAGAAGATACTTTTACTCTGTACTGAACTACTTCTGAACAATTA